>NC_091574.1:441939-444439 GCF_042767895.1 Penaeus vannamei
ATTTATCAATCAAATCCTACTCCCCTTAAAAAGAAGAAGAAGAAGAAGAAGAAGAGAAGAAGTAGAAGAAGGAGAAGAAGAAGAGTAAGAAGAAGAAGAAGAAGAGAAGTAGTAGAAGAAGAAGGAGACGAAGAAGAAGATAAAGAAATAGAAAAAAGAAAAAATGAGGAAGAGAAGAAAAAATGCACCAAAACAACAATAATATCAACATAAAAAAAAACTTACTTGGTATGTATGATGTTCTCGAGAACAGGTGTGTTATAATCATCATTTGTGCTTGCGTTCCGGGTGTCAATAGTCACAATAGTCGATTTGTTGTGGTTATTGGACGAAGAGTAATAGTAGAGGTCGAATCTGAAAGGGAATGAATGGAGTGGATTACGAGCTTAAAGAAGAGAGAAATTTTGTTGATTGGAATCCTGGTAAAAAGTGTCAGAGGAGTAGATCGATTGGGTTGCAGAGGTAAAAGAAATAAATATAGGAATAGGTTGATAATAGTAATGGAGATTAAAACAGTAGAAGAAGGAAAAATTATTTGACTGAAAACTTGTGTTGAAAAAGAAATAAGCTCGTAATCCTTCTGAAGAAAAAATAGGAGACAAGACTCGCATTAAGAATTAATTAACCAACAATGCATTCTTTTGTTGTTTAATATAAAAAAAGAGTAATTTCTATCCAGAATCACAGAATCAACCACAGCCCCGCCCACATAACTATCTTAACACACTCACCTGTTCTAAGCATATATATATATATATATATATATATATATATATATATATATATATATATATATATATATATATATATATATATATATATATATATATATATATTCTTTTATATTTTTTTCCTTTTTTTTCCAATCCAGAACCGTGGAATCTACCACACTAGCGCCCCCTACCTCTCCTAACCACATACCTTTTCTAGATATAATAGTTTTTATATCCAAATAAATAATTTTTATCCAGAACCCTATATCCATCCCACGCACTCACCTGCTCTAAACATAAAAGATCTTTATATACAAATATATCCTCATTACCCAGAACCACAGAAACGACCCCAGTACTCCCGCCCCCTCCCCAACCCCATCCCTTCGCCCCCTCCCCCCTCCCAAACCCAACTCCCAAACTCCCACCCCTTCCCCTCTCTCTCTCCTCCCCAAACCTCCACCCCTTCCCCCCCTCCCCACCCCCAACCCTCCCCTCCCACCCCAACCCACCCCTCCCCAACCCACCCCTCCCCTACTTCCACCCCAAGCCCCCTTCCCAACCCTCCCCAAACCCCCCTCCCCCTCCCAACCCCCCCCTCCCCCCACTCCCTACCCATCCCTCCCCCCACCCCAACCCACCCTCCCCACCCCAACCCATCCCCCCCTCCCCACTCACCTGTTCTCGGCGTGGTAGTCCCTCAGCAGCTCTCGGTTGGGGTTGAAGAGGACCCCGTAGGAGTCGTCGCTCCGTACGACCCAGATGGGGAGGGTGGGGGTCTTGAGCCGCGACCCCACCGCCACGGGGAACTTGGTCTCTGACCTCTGACACACCAGGTGACCTACCTCGGCCCGCCTCAGCACGCCCGTCTTGGGTTTTGACTGTGGGAGGTCGTGGGAGGATTAAAAGGTTACGGGAGGTTAGTTGGATGTGGGTATTGCATGGGGGTAGATGGGAGGATGTAGTGTGATGTGGATATATATGTGGATTTGGAACGGGATGCTGAGATAATTGATGTGGATCTATATGTGGATTTGGAAAAGGATGCTGAGATAATTGATGTGGATTTGGAACAGGATGCTGAGATAATTGATGTGGATTTGGAACAGGATGCTGAGATAATTGATGTGGATTTGGAACAGGATGCTGAGATAATTGAGGTGGATCTATATGTGGATTTAGAACAAGATGCTGAGATGATTTTGGTGTGTTTGTAACTATAATTCTGGTATGGATAAATAAGGTTTTTGAAAATATTAAAGCTAGACAGTTAAGGTTATAAAAAGGTTAATAGCGTTGTTTACTGATTTTTTTTTTTTTTTTTTTTTTATAAAGTAGCCGTAATTTTGAGGGATAATCTTCATTCTTTCTTCAACTAGAGGGATTTACCAGACCTAGTACTCGCTCCTATTTTTTTCTATCTCTTTTTTTTCTCATTCCTTGTTCTTTAACTCCCCTTTTCTCTTTTTTATTGTTCGTCCCTTTCTTTCAAAGTTGTTTTTCTCTTATTTTCTTTCGTTCTCTCTTTCTCTCTGTCTATCTCTTTCTAGCTTTCTCTCTCTTACTCACCCCTTATCTCCCTCTTCCTCTATCTCTCTACTCTCCCCTTCTCTCCTCCCCCCTTCCCTTCCTCTCTCTCTACTTGCCTCTCTCTCTCTCTCTCACATCCCCCTTCTCCCTCCCTCCTCTATGTCCTCTTCCTTTCTCCTCCCACCCTCCATCTCACCCTTCTCCCTCCTGCCTCCTCCCACTTCCTCTATCCCTCCCTCCCTCTTCTCTCTCTCTCT
>NC_091574.1:451939-456939 GCF_042767895.1 Penaeus vannamei
CGTCTACAAAGGAGACGATAAAAAACATTAATAAGTGAGATAGTTACTTCTTTCGTTGCAAATTGTTTTCGCTCGTTTTATCGCGTGAAATTAAGGGTCGTGGCGCAATTACCAGAGTCACCCCATTAAAAGTCAATAGATCTGCTATTTCGTTTTCTTCGTGTGGTGACATGACCGTAAATAAACAAGGTCTGGTTCGTAATATCATTAGTATTTTATCGACCAAATGACCTTCAGAGCGTTTAAAATTAGCTCAGAAAATAAGACGTTACATTCTAGAATCCGAATATATTAACATATTAGTGGAAATGGAGAGACAGAACCCACGTAATCAAAATATACAACTTATTTTTATTGTAACTGCAACCTTCGAATCAACGACATTGCCTCTTATTGCAATTGCTGAGTTGAAAATATTGCATCTCACGTGACCACGAGAATCTCCCCAAAAATGGTATGGTGATATTGATAATAATAGCAATAGATAATATAATAATGTCGATCATGAATATAATCATGGTGATTATTGTAAAATTAAAGTTAATGAGTGATAATGATAATGGTGATACTAATGCTGATACTAAGTCTTACGCTAATAGTGATGGTGATAATAATAAATAACAATAATAATAATTATGATTATAATATTGATGATAATAGTAATAACAACAAAAAACAATAACCATAATGATAAAACCTTTATTATTATTATCATTATTATTATCAATACACTATCACAATGCAAATGACCATGATAATGACAGAAATGATGATGATTATAAGAAAAATAATAACCATGATGACATATTTTCAGTGTTAGAATTGCAATCGTTATTCTTATTATTGCTTTTATCACTTTAATATTACTACTATTGTTATTGTCATTATTATTATCATTATCACTATTATCTTGTTATTACCATCGCCATAAAAATTAACAATAGCATTAGTATAATTACCACCATTACTAGTCTACAATGATCATAGAGGTATTCTGTAGATTCTCATTAAATGATCATTCTCTTATTAATGCCTCTATTCTGTATCACTAAACTAAACATTAACCAAACTAGCAAACGTTAATTTGTTAAACTAAACAATACCACAGGAATAAAACATAGACATGAAACAAACAACAACAACAACAACAGCAACAGCAACAACAACAACAAAACAACAACAACAAACAACAACAGCAGCATCAATAACAACAACAACAACAAACAACAACAACAACAACAATAAAAACAACAAAAACAACAACAGCAACAACAACAAAAACTCACGTCTTGGGCTCAATGGTGGTCTTCCCCTTAGTCTTGGCGAAGAGAAGGTGCTTGAGGACGAATCCCTGCATACACATCACCAGTCCCTTGGTCACGTTCTTGGTCACCCTCAGTCCGTAGCCCATCGCCGTGTCGTAAGGCTGGAAGCCGAAGGACTGGTTGATCCATTCGGTTTCCACGGGACCGACCATGCTGGATGAACCGAAGACGATGGTGCGCAGTTTCTGTGTTGGGGGAAAGGGAGTAATGGGGTTTGGTTGGTGTTTTGTGTGCGAGGTTGGGGTTGGTGGGGGTTGATGGGGGAGGGAGGGAGGGAGAGAGAGTGGTAGGAGAGGGAGGGAGGAAGAGAGGGTAGGAGGGGAAGGAGGAGGGAGAGGAGGGTAGGAGGGGAAGGAGAGGAGAGAGGGTAGAAGGGGAGGGAGGGAGGGAGAATGGAGGGATGTAAGGAAGGGAGTAAGGGAGGAAAATAGGGATTAAGTGTGGGACGCACACATACACAGAAGGTGAAATAGAGAGAGAGAGAGAAGAAAGATAGAGAGCGAAAGAGAGAGAGAGGGAGGGAGGGAGGGGGAGAGAGGGAGAGAGATAGAGAGAGAGAGAGAGAGAGAGAGAGAGAGAGAGAGAGAGAGAGAGAGCGAGGGAGGGAGAGAGAGAGAGAGAGAGAGAGAGAGAGAGAGAGAGAGAGAGAGAGAGAGAGAGAGAGAGAGAGAGAGAGAGGGAGAGAGAGAGATAGAGAGAGAGAGAGAGAGAGGTGGGGGAGAGAGGACAGAGAGGGAGAGAGAGAGAGAGAGAGAGAGAGAGAGAGAGAGAGAGAGAGAGAGAGGTGGGGGAGAGAGAGAGAGAGAGAGAGAGAGAGAGAGAGAGAGAAGAGAGAGAGAAATGTAAATAAGGTGATAATATTGGTACTTCTATCATCATAACTATTACAATCACTTCTACCGTCATTAATATGTGTACAAATAATACCATATTTTTTATATTACCGACTTAGTAATAAATTCAGGAATCATTTCCATTATCATTCACCTCAATATCAGTTCCGTTATTTTAATCAAAACAATCATAAGCATTATCACCAACATACTAATTGCCACAAAAACCGTTCTAAATAGGAACATTATCATCATTACCATTATCATTCGGTAAAAAAACAGACATCACAATATCACTATATCAATCTTCGTCATTAATATTAGTACCATCATCATCACCTTTTTTGATATTGCAATTAAACACAATCTATCACAATCTCAATCATTATTACTTTTCGATTCATAGTCTACCACCATCATTCACAATCGTTACTATCATCACCACCATAACAATTATTCGAATCTAGCCCCATCAACACCATTGTCACCATCTCAATCATCACCACTATTCGAAGTACAATCTCTCACATTCATTCACAATTATCAAGCGAACCATTACCACTATTCGCTTGATAATCTATCCTCCTCACTCACAATCGACTACATCATCATCATCATCATCGCCACTATTCGATTCACAATCTTTCACCATCATTCACAATCTTACCATCACTGTTATCACCATTATTCGACTCACAACCTATCACACCCATTCACAGTCGTCTCCATCATCACCACCTATCACCACCACCACAATCCATCTCCCTAATTCACAATCTTCATCACCATTCATCATTTATCACCACCACAATCCATCACCATAATTCACAAACTTCATCACCATTCACCATTTGTCACCACCACAATCTATCACCATAATTCACAATCTTCATCACCATTCATCATTTATCACCACCACCACAATCCATCACCATAATTCACAATCTTCATCACCATTCACCATTTGTCACCACCACAATCCATCCCCATAATTCACAATCGTCATCAACACCATTTGTCACCACCACAATCCATCCCCATAATTCACAATCATCATCACCAACACCATTTGTCACCACCACAATCCATCACCATAATTCACAATCTTCATCACCATTCACCATTTGTCACCACCACAATCCATCCCCATAATTCACAATCTTCATCACCAACACCATCTGTCACCACCACAGTCCATCCCCATAATTCACAATCGTCATCACCAACACCATTTGTCACCACCACAGTCCATCCCCATAATTCACAATCGTCATCACCAACACCATTTGTCACCACCACAATCCATCCCCATAATTCACAATCTTCATCACCATTCACCATTTGTCACCACCACAATCCATCCCCATGATTCACAATCGTCATCACCAACACCATTTGTCACCACCACAATCCATCACCATAATTCACAATCTTCATCACCAACACCATTTGTCATCACAATTATCCATCACCATAATTTACAATCGTCATCACCATCACCATTTATCACCACCACAATCCATCACCACAATTCACAATCATCACCAACACCATTTGTCACCACCACAATCTATCACCATAATTCACAATCTTCATCACCAACACCATTTGTCACCACAATTATCCATCACCATAATTCACAATCTTCATCACCATTCACCATTTGTCACCACAATTATCCATAGCCATAATTCACAATCTTCATCACCATTCACCATTTGTCACCACAATTATCCATCACCATAATTCACAATCTTCATCACCATTCACCATTTGTCACCACAATTATCCATCACCATAATTCACAATCTTCATCACCATTCACCATTTCTCACCACCATTATCCATCACCATAATTCACAATCTTCATCACCATTCACCATTTGTCACCACCACAATCCATCCCCATAATTCACAATCTTCATCACCATTCACCATTTCTCACCACCACAATCCATCACCATAATTAACAATCTTCATCACCATACTCTACCTTCGCTATTTCTGGTGTGATTGGAGTTCCACCTTCGACGCTTATTTCCTGCAAGCACGTCTTGGAGTTCGAGGGGTAGAGGACGTGTTCTAAGGAATAAAGGACAAAATGGAAATTAAAAGGAAAGACAGAAGGAATTTGATAAAATAGATAAATAAATAAAAAGGCAAAGATGGGATGATTTTTTTTTTTTTTTAGTCTGTTCAAGTTTGTTGGAAAAAGTAAAGTGATTTTTTTAATAAAGAATATTAGTCTCATTCCTAATTTTGTTAAAGGTAAATCATTCTACGTTTTGGTTAAATATTTTTGTATTTTTATTTGTTTGTTTACATGGGTCTGTGCGCGTTATGCACGTGTGTGGATAGATATGTAGAAAGATTAAGATATATAAGTATATATAGAGAAAGTAATATAGTTATAATACACACAAGAGAGTGAGACAGAGTAAGAGTGGGTGAGAAAGAGAAAGAGAAAGAGAGAGAGAAAAAGAAAGAGAAAGAGAAAGAGAAAAAGAAAAAGAAAAAGAAAAAGAAAGAGAAAAAGAAAAAGAAAAAAAAAAAGAAAAAGAAAAAGAAAAGAGAGAGAGAGAGTGAGAAAGAGAGAGCGATATAATGTATTATTAGTATTAGCGACAAACTTTATTTTGATTTTAAGCATTTTATTAACACACAAAAAGCGCTTAAAGTAAATACCTTCGTGCATGCTAATTCAAAAATTAAATATTCACTTTTAGAACTACTTCTACATTTAATGAGATATCTATTTATTCAATGACTACATTAAATTCTTTTAAACAATCAAAAGATATAAATACAAGTAAACATAGAGATGAATATAGCTAATGAAACA
>NC_091574.1:497115-502115 GCF_042767895.1 Penaeus vannamei
TATAGATAGATAGATAGATAGATAGATAGACAAAGGAAAAGATATAGATAGATAGATGAGATAGATAGTAAAGATAGATAGAAAGAAAAAAGAGAGAGAGAATAGATAGATAGATAGACAGATAGATAGATAGATATAGATATATAGATATAGATATAGGTATATATACAAGTTGCACAGACAACGAAAAGGCAGAAACAGAGAGAAAAAAGAAAAGAAAAGAAAGCCACCGGAAGTAGATAAATACCAAGAAAGTGAGAACGAGCAATTCAAATTTAAAAAAAGGGAAAAAGGGGGGGGGGAAAGGAAAAAAAAGGAAAAAAAATAATCCTGACAGAGGCAGTTCATCATAAGGGTACATCCCCTCCTCCCCTCCCCCCCCCTTCCATCCTTCTCATAGCGGTTAACGAGTGTAGGAGGAGGAAGAGGAGGGGGAGGAGAGGAGGAGGGGGAGAGGTGAGGAGGGAGGAAGAGAGAGGCAGGAGTAGGGGAGGGGGGAGTGTAGAGGTGGAGGAGGAGGGAGGAGGAGGGAGGAGGAGGAGGAGGGAGAAGAAGGAGGAGGAGAGGTGGGGGAGGGGGGAGGAGGAGGAGGAAGAAGAGGAGGGGGAGGAGGAGGAGAGGGAGAAGGGAGAGGAGGAGGAGGTGGAGAGGAAAAAGGAGGAAAAGAAGCAGGAGAAGGAAGATGGGGAGGATGAGAAGATGGAAAAGGAGGAGTGACAGAGGTGGAGAGGAAGAAGGGAAAAAAGGGATGACGACACGGAGGAGGAAGAGGAGGAGATGGAGGATTGAAAGGAGTAGTAGGAGCAGAAGGAGAAATCGGAGAAGCAGAAAACGAAGGAGGAGACGGAGGAGTAGGAGGAGGAAGACGACGAGGAGGAGGAAGACGACGAGGAGGAGGAAGGGGATTAGACGAAATGAAGACGAACTGAAAGAAGGGATCAGCGTTTTCTTCTTCTTTTTCTTCTTCTTCTTTCTTTCTTTCTTTCTTTCTTTTCTCTCTCTCTCTCTCTCTTTTTTTTTTTTTTTTTTTTTTTTTTTTTGTGGGTGGAAATTATAAGAAAAGAAGAAGCGAAGGAATAAGAAGGAATAGGGAAGAGAGGAGAGAGAGAGGAGAGAGAGAGGTAATGGGCAGTGGTAGAGGGGGAATAGGGAGTAAGGAGGAGAGCTATAGAAGGAGGGGGATGGGCAGTGGTAGGGAGGGGTGGGAGGAAAGAGGAGGGATTTGGGGAGGAGGGAGGAGGGGAGGGAGGAGGTAGAGGGAGGAGGGAGGGGATAGGAAGGAGGGGGAGAGGGAGGGAGAGAGGGAGGGAGGAGGGAGAAGGGAAGGGGGAGGAAAGAAGGAGGGAGGGAGAAGCAGGGAAGGAGAGGGTTAGAGAGAGGGAGGAGAAGAGGGAGTGAGTGAGGGGATAGAAGGAGGGGGAGAGGGAGGAGAAGGGGAGGGAGAAGAGGAGGGGGAGGAGGAGGGACGTGAGGAGGGAGAGAGGGAAGGGAGGAAGAAGGGAAGGGAGGAGAAGGGGGGAGAGGGAGGGAGAAGGGATAGAAGGAGGGGGAGGAAGGAAGGAGGAAGAGGGGAAAGGAAGGGAGAAGGGAAGGAGGGAGGAGAGGTAGGGAGAAGGGAGGGGGGGGAGGGAAGAGGGACATCTAACGAGTTCCCGAGACTACCCATCTGCCGCTTCCTCATATATATGCTAATATCCCGAGAGTAAGGGAGGACTGAGGAGGAAAAGGAGAAAGGGTAGGGGATGGGTACAGGGGGAGGGGGTATCAGGAGAATGGGTAGAGGGATGGGGATAAGGAGAAGTAGGGGATGGGTATAAGGAGATGGAGTAGGGGGATGGGTATAAGGAGACTGGGTAGGTAATAGGTATCAGGAGATGGGGTAGGCGGATGGGTATAAGGAAGAATATCAGGAGAGGGTATAGAGGATGGGTACAAGGAGAAGAAGGGGATTGGTATCAGGGAGATGATGGGATAGGAGGATGGGTATCAGGGGGATGAAGTAGGAATAGGTATAAAGAGATGAAGTAGGGGATAGATATAAGGAGACTGGGTAGGTAATAGGTATCAGGAGATGGCGGTAGGGGGATGAGTATAAGGAAGAGTATCAGGAGAGGGTATAGAGGATGGGTACAAGGAGAAGAGGGGGATGGATATTAGAAGATGGCGATAGGGGGATGGGTATAAGGAGATGAAGTAGGTGATAGATATAAGGAGACTGGGTAGGGGGATAGGTATAAGGAGAAGAATGGGACGGGTATCAGAAGATAGCGGTAGGGGGATGGGTATAAGGAGATGAAGTAGGTGATAGATATAAGGCGACTGGGTAGGGAATAGGTATAAGGAGGTGGAGGAGGGGATAGGTATAAGCAGAAGCAGGGGATAGGTATAAGGTAGAGAAGGGTGATAGGTATAAGCAGAAGCAGGGGATAGGTATAAGGAGAGAGAAGGTGATAGGCATAAGGAGATGACGGAAGGAGGTAGGGCATAGATATAAGGAGAAGTAGGGAATAGGTATATAGAGAGGGAGTAGGGGATGAGTATAAGGATAAGTAGGGTATAAGTTGAGAGGATAGAGCATGAAGATAACGAGAGGGGTGGGAGAATAGGTATAAGGAGATGAAGTAGGGGATAGATATAAGAAGAGGAGATAGAGGATAGGTATAAGGATAAGGGGAGGAAAGGAGAGAGAGAAGGAGAGGAGCAGGTAAGGAAAATGTTGAGAAGAATAGATAAAAAGGGAGGGGGGGGGGTAATAAGGTACAGGGGAAGAGAGGAGAGGAGAGAGGTGGATAGATAAAAGAGCCGGAGAATAGGTAGAAGGGGATGGTGGGATTGGGAGGTAGGGAGGAAGGGGAGAGAGAAAGAGGGAAGGAGTTGAAGAGGGTAGATAAAAGGAAGGAGGGATGGAATAGAGAGAAAGATAGGAAAGGATAGGGGAATGGGAGAGGGAAGAGCTTGAAGAGAATAGGAAGAGTGAGAGGTCAAAGGGAGAGTGAGAGAGGGAAGAGGAGAAAGCGGGAAAGAAATGAAACAGAGAGAGAAAATGAAAGGAGGAGGGAAAGGAGAATGGGAGAGATAAAGCGAATAGAATAAAGGAGGAGAAAGAGAAAGGAGGAAAAGTGAAGAGGACACACGAATAGGAAGAAGAAGGGGTGGGGTGGGGTGGGGGTAGTCAGGAGGAGATAGAAGGCTTGGACAGAGATAGAGAAACGGGGAGGAAGGGGGGAAGGGGGGAGGGGGGGAGGGGGGTCTTGAAGAATGCAAATGGAAAAGCTACTTTCAAATGGACAGGTTTTGCTGTGGGGGACTCTGCTTTTCTCTTGTTCTTTGTCTTTCTCTGTTTATTCTTCTCTTTCTTCATCTGCTCCGTCTTCGTCTCTCTCTCTCTATCTATCTATCTATCTGTCTGTCTGTCTGTCTCTTTCTCTGTCTCTGTCTGTCTGTCTGCCTCTCTCTCTTTCTCTCTCTTTCTCTTTCTCTCTCCTCTCCCTCTCCCTCTCTTTCTCTCTTTGCTCCCCTCTCTACCTCTCCTCCCTCCCTCCCACTCTCCTCCTCTCTCCCTCTCTCTTCCCCTTTCTGTCTCCCTTTCTCTCCCTCTCTCTCTCTCTCTCTCTCTCTCTCTCTCTCTCTCTCTCTCTGTCTTTCTTTCACTCTCTCGCTCTCTCTCTCCCTCTCCCTCCCTTTCTCCTTTCCTCCTTCTCTCTTTACCTCCCTCCCTCCCTCTCTCCCTCTGTCTTTCCCTTTCTATCTCCCTCCCTCTCTCCCTCCCCCCCCCCCCATCTCTTCCTCTCTCCCTCTCTCTCTTGGGAAGGAAGGGTAGTTCATGTAGGGGGAAGGAGGGGGGGAGGGGGAAGGGGGGCAATATAGACAGATTCTCTCCCCGAAGAACAAACAAACTTGAGCTTTAAAGGCGGAACAGAGCGTATTATGGGAATTTCAAAAGGTCTTTTTTTTTGTCTGTCTTCCTTTAGTTTTATCGTTATGTCTTGTTTATCTTCTTTCTTATCATCCATTTTGTCTTCGTTTTCTTCTTTCTTGTTTTCGTCTCTTTTATTCTTATTCTTTCTCTCTCTCTCTTCTTATTTTATAATTTTTTTAATTCCTTTTTTTCTCCTTCTTTTTCTTTTTCGCATTTCTTTTTCTTTTCTTTTTCTTTTTATCATCTCTTCTTCTTCTTCTTCTCCTTCTTCTGTTTCTTCTACTACCACATCTTCTTCTTCCTCTTCCTGTTCTTCATTTCTTCTTCTTCTTCGTCTTTCTTCTTCTTCTCCTCCTCCTTCTACTTCTTCTTCAATTCTTCATCTTCCTCTTCTTCTTCTTCTTCTTCTCCTCCTCCATCCTTTCTTCTTTTTCTTCTGCTTCTTCTTCTTCTTTCTTCTTCTTCTTCTTCTTCTTCTTCTTCTCCTTCTTCTTCTTCTTCTTCTTCTTATTCTTCTTCTTCTTCTTCTTCTTCTTCTTCCTCCTCCCTCCTCCTCCTTCCTCCTCCTCCTCCTCCTCCGTCCTCCTCCTCCTCTCCTCCTCCTCCTCCTCCTTCTCCTCCTCCGTCCTCCTCCTCCTCCTCCTCCTCCTCCTCCTCCTCCTCCTCCTTCTCCTCCTCCTCCTCCCTCCTTCTCCTCCTCCTCCTCCTCCTCCTCCTCCTCCCCGTCCCTCCCTCCTCTCCCCTCCTTCTGTTCCTCCTCCTCCCTCCTCCTCCTCCTCCTCCTCCTCCTCTTCCCCATCCTGCTCCTCCTCCTCCCCCTCCTTCTGTTCCTCCCTCCTCCTCCTCCTCCTCCTCCTCCTCCTCCTCCCTCCTCCTCCTCCTCCCTCCTCCCTCCTCCTCCTCCCCCTCCTCCTCCCTCCCTCCCTCCCCTCCCCCTCCCCTCCTCCTCCTCCTCCTCCTCCTCCTCCTTCTTCCAATAAAATCATCGGTGTACAATTAAAAAAGAAAAAAAGAAGTCAAGTCAAACGTTAAATTAATCTTATCTTTTCCTAATTAGCGATTATGAAGTGACAAAGTTTTT
>NC_091574.1:534615-537115 GCF_042767895.1 Penaeus vannamei
TAATGACAGTGATTTCAATAAAAATAGTAATGATTATGATGAAAGAAATAACTCTCACTGTAAGTAGTAAAATGATGATGGTAAATTTACGATTATTACAATAAGAATGTTGAATGTTGAAATTAATAACGATAATGATAAGAGTGATTGATAACCTTATCCTGACGGTGGTATTGACTGTCTTGGCGAGTCTGGTGATAAGAATTTAATGAAGACAAAGATAATATGTCTTTAGCTTGATAAGAAGTGCCACTTTCCTAAATTATTTGATGCAAGATATTACCAAAAGTATTACCATTAAAAAATAACGCCAATTACTTTTTTAATGCACTGCCATTGAAACATAACATTAATAAAAAAGGAATTATTACCATTAAAGAATCACGTCATAAAAAAAGATATCCGAAAAAAATCTAAAAAAAAAAAAAAAAAAAAAAAAATCTAAAAAAAAAAAAAAATCTAAAAAAAAAAAATAATAATAAAAAAAAAAAAAAAAATTGATAGCGTCGTTTCCTTCCAAAACTTCTATGGAAATGAAGTCCAATCGCATGAGACACGGAAGACTCAGACAGCGGGGGACTTAAGTTGTCTAGACACACGATCTTATCAAAGCACAGAGGCAATTAAACCGGATATAAAAGGTAATCTTAATCCGGCTATTCATCACGGACCGGACCGGATGGGGAGAGGGGGGGGAGAGAGGGTGAAGCGAGGGGTATGGTAGGGTGGAAGGAGAGGGGGAGGGAGGTAGAAGGAGAGGGGGGAGGGGGAAAAGGGGAGAGGAAGGGAAGGGAAGGATGTAGGGGAAGGGTGTTGGAGAGGTGGGGGGTGGAGGATGGGGAGGGAGGGGGGTGAAGGGAAGGAGGATGGGGTAGAAGGGGGAGGGGGAGGGAGGATGGGGAGTGGAGGGGGGTGGAGGGAATGAGGATGGGAGGGAGGAGGGGGGGCGGAGGGGGGAAGAGGAGGGGAAGGGGAAGGATGTAGGGGAAGGGTGTTGGAGGGGGGGGAGGGAAGGAGGGATGGGGGTAGAAGGGGAGGGGAGGAGGTAGAGGGTAGGAGAGGGTGGAGGGAATGAGGATGGGAGGGAGGGAGGGGGCGGAGGGAAGGAGGATGGGGTAGAAGGGGGGGGGGAGGAGGATGGGAGGGAGGGAGAGGGGGTGGAGGGAAGGAGGAAGAGGGTAGAAGGGGGAGGGGGAGGAGGAGGTAGGGGAGTAGGAGGGGAAGGGAAGGGGATTGAGAGTAGTAGAAGAGATGGGAGGAAGGAGGAGGGAGGGGAAGGGAGTAGGAGGAGGATGGAGGGGAGAGGGAAGGAAGGGAAGAGGGAAGAGGAGGAAGGGAGGGGAGAGACGGAGGAGACAGGGAGTGGAGGAAACGTAGAAGAAAGGGAGAAGGGAATAGAAATAGGTAAGAGGGAGAAGGGGAGAAAAGGGAATTAAGGGAGAGGAAAAGTAGAGGAAGAAAAGAGGAAGCTAGCAGAGGGGAGGAGAGAAGAGGCAAGAGAGAGAGAGGAAGGAAAGTGAGGAGAAGAGAGATGAGAAGGAGGGAGGAGAGAAGAGGCAAGAGAGAGAGGAGGGGAAGTGAGGAGAAGAAAGAGAGATGGGAAGGAGGAGGAGAGAAGATGCAAGAGCGAGAGATGAGGGGAAATGAGAAGAAAGAGAGATGAGAAGGAGGAGGAGAGAAGATGCAAGAGAGGAGAAGAAAGAGAGATGAGAAGGAGGAGGAGAGAAGAGGCAAGAGAGAGAGGAAGGAAAGTGAGGAGAAGAAAGAGAGATGAGAAGGAGAAGAGAAGATGCAAGAGAGGAAGAGAAGTGAGAAGAAGAAAGAGAGATGAGAAGGAGGAGAGAGAGAGAGAGGGAAGAAGAGAATTAGCATCGCCATAATTCGCCGTTTCCGAAATTCATCTTTTCACTTCGTTATAAACAAATATATATCAAATTTTAATAGATTCGTTTAGATTAGTCTTGACGTCGCTTGACTGCGAATCGTTTAAGGAACGTCTTCGGCGATTAGAGCTAAAGCAGATAATTAACAGACAATAATAGAAATGTCTCATCGGAATATTTCGGAGATAAGGAGGGAATTATGGTAAAAGACCGACCAGCTGTTTTGTTTTTCTTTCTTTCTCTCTCTCTCTCTCTCTCTCTCTCTCTCTCTCTCTCTCTCTCTCTCTCTCTCTCTCTCTCTCTCTCTCTCTCTCTCTCTCTCTCTCTCTCTCTCTCTCTCTCTCTCTCTCTCTTTTTTTTCTTTTTTTGTTTACTACTTGATTGTCATAAACAAAAAATGTATTGCGTGAGTATAACTTATACAAAAAGATTACTTTTTCTTCTGCTTTGTTTTGTTATGGTAATGTTTCATTAACATTGCATACAGACACAGACAATATATATATAGGTGTATGTGAGTGTGTGTGTGTGTGTGTGTGTGTGTGTGTGTGTGTATACATACATACATACATACATATATATATATATATATATATATATATATATATATATATATA
>NC_091574.1:542256-544756 GCF_042767895.1 Penaeus vannamei
CAGCAGCAGTCAGCCGCGTTTTTTACCAATCGTCTGAGCTAAAAATATATATATATATATATATATATATATATATATATATATATATATATATATTATATATATTTTTTTTTTTGTGTGTGTGTTGTGTGTGTGTGTGTGTGTGTGTGTGTGTGTGTGTGTGTGTGTGTGTGTGTGTGTGTGTGTGTGTGTGTGTGCGTGTGCGTGTGCGTGTGCGTGTGCGTGTGTGTGTGTGTGTATGTGTGTGTGTGTGTTTACGTGCTTGTGTTTCTCTGTTGTTTCAGTTGATACACAGAAGAGAAGCGGAAACTGGCTTTCTAAGAATTAATTCCCAGTTCGCGGCTGCGCATTTATGCCTCCAATGACTAAACAGCGCAGTTGAGAGAAAAAAAAATTTGTCCCAATGGCGGTACCAGAACCGCGGCTGAGATGCCAAGTCACAGCAATTTTTTTCAATCTGGGACAAAATACCCTGATCCCGTTGTCAACATTTTTTTTATGCTAAGTCACGTTTCGATGTTTTTTTTTTTATTATTTATTTATTTATTTTTTTTTTCTTGAAGTGACGAACCCAATATATAAAGGTCGTCAGGTATGAATGGATGGAATTTAGATCGTTTCAAGGTCAGTCAGAAAGCGAAAAGAATATAACTATTTTGTAGTACTAATGGTACAACTACTAGTACGACTAACAATGTAACAATAATAACAATCATTATTTTTTCATTGTTATTGTTATTATGTTTATTATCATTATTAATACTTATACTAATATTACTAATATTAGTAACAGTATTAAATTCTTTTTCATTATCATAATTTGTTCATTGTAATTATTATCATTAATATTATTGTTATCGTTTTTGTTAATTATAGTAGTAGTTTGTTTATTGTTGTCCTTACCATTATCATCCTCATCATCATTATTATTACTGTTCTTTTTATCATCATTATTATTACTGTTCTTTTTATCATCATTATTATTACTGTTCTTTTTATCATCATTATCATTACTGTTACCGTTCTCACCATCATTATCATCACTTATTGTTATCATTATGATCATTACTATTTTTTTTTTTCACTTCTATTTTTCACCACGTCCGCATTATCACATCCACTTAACGAATTAGATATAATTTCCTTCGCCATTATAAAAACAATAACATTAACAATAACAATAATAACTGCTAAAACAACAACAATAACAATAATAACTGCTAAAACAACAACAATAACAATAATAACTGCTAAAACAACAACAATAACAATAATAACAGCTAAAACAACAACAATAACAATAACAATAATAACTGCTAAAACAACAACAACAATAACAATAATAACTGCTAAAACAACAACAACAACAATAACAATAACTGCTAAGACAACAACAACAACAATAACAATAACTCATAACACCCACCACTAATAGACAAAAAAAAAAAAAAAAAAAAAACAGATCAAAGAACGTCAGATCTGTTCACGTTCATTGGATCCCAGCGAATGATCTGCGGTTCCTTTCATCCTCCGCGTGGAACCGGGGAACAAATTCGCGATATTGGAGCCACGCTTGCTACTGTTTTGCGGTTCCGTGGCTTCAGATGCGATTTGGAATTCGATTGTCGTCGCTGAGTTGTGGTTCGGGGAAATAGCACGGTCTAGTGACGGTAATAATGATAATAGAAAAGTGTTTCCTCGTGGATTCGTGTTATGAAACGTGCGTGCGTGTTATTTGATATTTATGTCGTCAGTTATCACCTCCATTAAAAAAAAAAAAAATTGTTTAACTTGAAGTTCGCAGTCAAATGCAATATAAATCCAGGGAAGGGTTTCCGTAAGAAATGTGTGAATTCGATTGTCGTCGCTGAGTTGTGGTTCGGGGAAATAGCACGGTCTAGTGACGGTAATAATGATAATAGAAAAGTGTTCCTAATGGATTCGTGTTATGAAACGTGCGCGCGTGTCGTTCTTTGATATTTATGTCGTCAGTTATCACCGTTTTACACAGAAATTGATTAACTTTAAGTCCGCAGTCACATGCAATATAAATCCAGGGGAGCATTGGTAATGAGCGACGAATGTGTAACATAGAGTGGTAAAGAGGAAGAGGAAGAGAAAGGAGAGATAGTGAGAAGAAGAGAGAGAGAGAGAAAAGGGAGTGGGATGGAAAAGGCAAAGGAAAAAGGGCGTGGTAGGACGTGATGAAGAGGAAGATGGAAAAGGAAAGATAGTGATGAAAACGGAGGAGGATATGATAAAAGGAAAGACAAAAAGATGGGCTGATGGACGAGGCAAAAGCAGAATTAGATTATGACGTTAATAATGATACTCATTTATTTATTTATTTTTCACTTACTTCTAACGTCTAACGTACTCAAAATCTAGCATGTGGGATGCTTCATGTAACACTAAAATAATAAATAATAAAGTAATAAATAAATAATAATAAACAAATAAATAAATGATAAATAAATAATAAAATAATAAAGTAAAATGA
>NC_091574.1:549756-552256 GCF_042767895.1 Penaeus vannamei
GGAGAAGAAGGGTAGGAGGAGAAGGAGGAAGTGGAAGGGTATAGTCGTCAGAGAGCAACTCTCGCTGTAACTTATATATGTAAAGGAAAATGGAATGAGTATACATCGTCTTCCTCTTAATCCCGAATGTACAAATAATTTGCATAAAGGGATTTTGATGTTAAAGTCCAGAAAAAAACGATAGAGCGAGGCAAGAGAAGAGACCAAGATAATAAACAGAGAAACAGAGACGTAGATTAAGAGAGAGAGAAGAAGAGAGATAAAGAGAGAGGAGTGTGTGTGTGTGTGTGAGAGAGAGAGAGAGAGAGAGAGAAAAGAGAGAGAGAGAAAGAGAGAAAGCGAGAGAGAAAGAGAGACAGAGAGAGAGAAAAGAAAAAGACAAAAAGACAAAAAGAAAGACAAATAATAAAAGTCAAGAAAGAAACAGATAGAAAAAATAAAAAAACAGACAGATAGAAAAAAAGAGAGAGAAAAAAAAAAAAAAAACACAAACCAATTTCGAACTAGGAGATAGACAATTCATAGACCGAGAAAGAGAGAGAAATATCCCACGCTTTGGGAATGATATATGCAACGCAGAGAATAACATTCAATCTTGCCCCGGCTGCGGCTCTACTGTGTCAGGCAGCCAGTCACTCTCGTCTGTCTTGGGGCCGCTCCTGTAATGTCCCGGTCTTGGGGAAAATAACTTTGCTTTTTTGTAATTTACTTTTATTCTTTGAATTTTCTTTCGTTGTATTATTTGTTTGTACGGTTTTTTATTTTTTGCATTTTTTGAAAAATAGTGTGTTATAATTCCGTTTTATTCTTTGAATTTTATTTCAGCATTTTTTTAAATAGTGTGTTATCTTTATGGTTTTGTTATTTTTTTTCTTAACTTGTTTTTTGTCCTTTTTTATTTTCATTCGTAATTATGTTGTCTATTTTCCCCTTAGATAGATAGATAGAGAGAGAGAGAGATAGATAGATAGAGAGACAGACAGACAGAGACAAAAGAGAGAGAGAGAGAGAAAGTACGAAAGCGAGAGAGAGAGAGAGAGGGAGAGAGAGAGAAAGAGAGAGAGAGAGAGAGACAGAGACAGAGAGACAGCCAGAGAGAGAGAGAGACGGAGACAGAAAGAAAGAGACAGAGAGAGACAGAGAGAACGAAAGCCAGAGCGAGAGAAACAGAGACAGAGAGAAAGAAAGAGACAGAGACCAAATCAGAGACCGACCCACCCATCCATCCAGCCCAGCGAACAGCCCCATCCGCCGCCCTTCCCCCCCCCCCCAAAGGACGCAGGACGACCCGCGGCCACGAAAGCAGTTGGTCAAGATGATAACGGGATTAGCGACGACCCGGCAAGTCCATCCGTCAGGGGAACTGGGTCGTCAATCGGCGTTTATCCCGGATTGGCTCTGATGGCTCCCCCCGGGGTGACCCTCTCCTCCCCCCGGGGTGACCCTCTCCTCCTGGGGTGACCTTTTCCCCGGGGTGACCCTCTCCTCCTGGGGTGACCCTCTCCTCCCCCCGGGGTGACCCTCTCCTCCTGGGGTGACCCTCTCTTCCCCCGGGGTGACCCTCTCCTCCTGGGGTGACCCTCTCTTCCCCCGGGGTGACCCTCTCCTCCCCCCGGGGTGACCCTCTCTCCCCCCGGGGTGACCCTCTCTCCTCCCGGGGTGACCCTCTCCTCCCCCCGGGGTGACCCTCTCTCCTCCCCGGGGTGACCCTCTCCTCCTGGGTGACTCTCTTCCCCCGGGGTGACCCTCTTCCCCCTGGGGTGACCCTCTCCTCCTGGGTGACTCTCTTCCCCTGGGGTGACCTTTTCCCCGGGGTGACCCTCTCCTCCCCCCGGGGTGACCCTCTCTCCTCCCCGGGGTGACCCTCTCTCCTCACCGGGGTGACCCTCTCCTCCTGGGTGACTCTCTTCCCCTGGGGTGACCTTTTCCCCGGGGTGACCCTCTCTCTCCCCGGGGTGACCCTCTCCTCCTGGGTGACTCTCTTCCCCTGGGGTGACCCTCTTCCCCTGGGGTGACCCTCTCCTGGGGTGACCCTCTCTCCTCCCCGGGGTGACTCTCTTCACCCCGGGGTGACTCTCTCTTCCCCCGGGGTGACCCTCTCCCCACCAGTTGTGACCCTCTCCTCCCCGGGGTGACCCTCTCCTCCTGGGGTGACCCTCTCTCCTCCCCGGGGTGACTCTCTTCACCCCGGGGTGACTCTCTCTTCCCCCGGGGTGACCCTCTCCCCACCAGTTGTGACCCTCTCCTCCCCGGGGTGACCCTCTCCTCCTGGGGTGACCCTCTCTCCTCCCCGGGGTGACTCTCTTCACCCCAGGGTGACTTTCTCCTTCCCCGGGGTGACCCTCTCTCCACCGGGTCTGCCCCTCTCCTGCCCGGGGTCACCCTCTCCTCCTGGGGTGACCCTCTCTCCTCCCCGGGGTGACTCTCTTCACCCCGGGGTGACTCTCTCTTCCCCCGGGGTGACCCTCTCCCCACCAGTTGTGACCCTCTCCTCCCCGGG
>NC_091574.1:613840-616998 GCF_042767895.1 Penaeus vannamei
AATTATTATTACCATCACTATCATAATTCTCCTATCATTACTATCATTATCAATATTATCATCATTATTGTTGTTGATGTTGCTTCTGTTATCATCTTTATCATGAAGAATCCCAATTATGTTTTTTTATCATCTTAGTATATCTTACTATAACATCTTGAACAAGGAAGAAATAGAATGACTCGCACAGAGATAATAGCAAGAATAACATGGTGATGCCCGTTTTTTTTTTTTCTTTCTTTCTTTCTTTCTTTCTTTAATATACGAGAAAAAGTTTTAGATTTCTCTCTCACTCAGAAGGCAACATACTGAACAGTTAATTAGTATGAAGTTTCACCGCGCAATACTTCTCATTTTTCGTTCTCAAAGTCTTTCTTTTTTTCTTTTCATTGAGTGTATCAAAAAGGAAAAACAACAAATAAAATCCCAAAAGGAAATGAAAAATATATATAAAAAAAGGAATGTGACAAAGTTATATTGCGATTTTCCTGCCTTTTCTTTCTCTTATACATTGATATAGATCTTAACGTATCTACTGCTTGGAGGCGATGTAAGGTGGACGGTTGTCAAAAGCAAGAAAAAGAGATATTTGCTTTTAAAACAATGGAGGGTTTCATGCAGAGGATGTGTCTGGGTCGGAAGCTTTTCAAGGATGTATTTGCAAGAAGGAAGTTGCAATAGCGTTTGCATATCCCACGCACTCTCTTGCCATTTTTATCTGTCTGATCACCCACACACACACACACACACACACACACACACACACACACACACACACACACACAGAGAGAGAGAGAGAGAGAGAGAGAGAGAGAGAGAGAGAGAGAGAGAGAGAGAGAGAGAGAGAGAGAGAGAGAGAGAGAGAGAGAGAGAGAATGAAAGAGAGAGAGAGAGAGGGATATAGATAGATAGATAGATAGATAGATAGATAGATAGATAGATAGATAGATAGATAGATAGATAGATAGATAGATAGATAGATAGATAGAGAGAGAGAGAGAGGGGGGAGATAGAGAGAGACAGACAGACAGACAGACAGAGAGAGAGAGAATGAAAAAGAGAGAGACAGAGACAGGCAGACAGACAGACAGATAGATAAAGAAAGAGAGAGAGAGAGAGAGAACATAGCTCGTGTAATCACATCATTACCATCACTATAACACCTCTTCCTTCCTCCTCAGATCCTCCTGAACCGCCCGCTGTCTCCCTCCCACCTGTTGACGCGCAGGATGTTTAATTCATGAACTTTTCCTCTCTCTCTCTCTCTCTCTCTCCTCTTTCTCTCTCTCTCTCCTCTTTCTCTCTCTCTCCTCTCTCACTTCCTCTCTCTCCTCTCTCCACAGACTATTCGTACTGCGCCCAGACCTCGACCCAGAGCTTCGCAGGTTGCAGCGGAAGCCACTTCCTTGCAACAGATTGTGGAGGGAATACATTTTGTGGCATTTTCTGAAAATCTTAATGAGAATATTGTTTAGAAACAGATAATGACTTGTGATATCTTGAAAGGATTCTTGGAATATCTAAAGGATTCTTAGAAAAGGAAACAAACAATCTGGAATGTTGCAGCTATAGCAAGACGTTCACAGTTCCTGGAATATTGCAATATTGTCTTAGATTAGATACATGTAGCACATATAATAAGAGAATGATAAAGTGTTATATTCACTTGTTCATTGTTTAAAGCTTGACAAATAATACATAATGATTTTGTAGAAGAGTATAAAAGAATGATTCATTTGTAGAAACATATTTTAATTTACTTAAAATACTTCTCGCTAAACAAGTAACATTTCTTTTAATTAAAAAATGTTTTTGATGTTGTAATCTAATTATGATAATCATGCAATTAAATGAGAAAAATAAGTGAAAAAGAATTAAAAAGAAAGAGTATATTCTCTTTAGTGAGAATTTTATCATGTGCACAGTTTTTTTACTATAATTACATTTTTTAATCACTGTTTATGCTGTTTTTTCCTAATATTCTTTCTCTTGACATAATAATCTGGATTACCCAATTAAAAATAACTATAACGGTAATAATGATAGCGATGTTATTTTCACAACTAAAACAATAACAACTTTTTCCCTATCTACCAACATAATCAACACTATTTTAGCACTTATGTATTATTGACACAAGACACACGAAAGATACATCAGACACGTGTCCTGGTGAGAGAAAAAAACAGGAATAATTTATGGGATTTGTAAGTCAGCGGCGGAGAGCTAAGGCCGTGGGATTAGATCTAATCATTTTCGGATTAATATGATTCAGTGACGAAGCGCACGTCAGCAGAGATGCAATTCCTGATCGTTCAATTAAAGCCGGATTTCGTTGGATGAATTATGAGTCGGTTTTTTTCTTTCTTTCTTTCTTTCTCTCTCTCAGTTCAGTGTCTTCCCCTCCTCTCTTTTCGTTTTCTGCCTTCCTCTTTCCTTCTTCTTCCTTCCTCTCCTCTCTCTCTCTCTTCTTCCTCTCTCTCTTCCTCTTCCTCCTTCTTCTCTCTGTCTATTTATCTATCTATCTATCTATCTATCTTTTATTTTTTTTTATTTTTTTATTTATTTATTTTTATTTTTTTTTTTTTTTGATGATGTGTTGGGATGATCAACTTTATTATCTGAATGCGCGTATGTACGTACATCCATGGAAACAAACACATGCAGTGTACGTGCACACATACAAACGCACATAAGATGGACATACAAACACGCAAACACAAAAAGGATGTACATAGACAAGAGAGAGAAACAGAGAGAGAAAGAGAAAAACATACAGAGAGAGAGAGAGAAACAAACAGAGAGAGAGAGTGACAGAGAGAGAGAGAGAGAGAGAGAGAGAGAGAGAGAGAGAGAGAGAGAGAGAGAGAGAGAGAGAGAGAGAGAGAGAGAGAGAGAGAGAAAAAAAAGAGACAAACGAATTTGAAAGAACAAACAGAAAAGAAACAGACAGACAGAGAAAGAGAAAGAGACAAACAGAGAAAGAGAAAGAAACAAACAGAGAAAGAGAAAGGAGACAAACAGAGAAAGAGAAAGAGAGAGGGGGAGAGAGAGAGAGAGAGAGAGAGAGAGAGAGAGGGAGAGACAGAGAGAGAGAGAGAGAGAGAAAGACAACAGAGAAAGAGACAAACAGAGAGAGAGAGAGAGAGAGAGAGAGA
>NC_091574.1:634998-637498 GCF_042767895.1 Penaeus vannamei
ACAAAATAGAATTAATAATGAAAATACTGAATCTTTGCAAACTGAGCATGACTAATTTCGGGAAAATGGGTGGAAACGAATTATTTCAGAAAATAATAATCATGTCAGAAAAGGTACATTAAAATAAAGCATGAAAATCGACCTTTTCTGCCAAATAAAAGTGAATCATTTCGGAAAAAAATGCAATTAACACCAAAAATTGTGAATTAGTCATTTCAGGAGGTAACATGCGAATGAATCATCACAAATCAAATAGAAATGAATCGTTTAAAAGATATATAAAGATAAAAATAAAAAAGTAATAATTTCACAAGGATGAGACGTGTAACAGAAGTTTTCGAAATTATTTTATCAATATCACATTTTTTTTCAATATTCTGTCAGTGCTTTTTCATACCTTTAATAAACTCGTTACTTCACTTAAATAGTTTCTATTAATTTACATCGTAGCATAAAATGACAATAAATCGCTTTCATCTAAATTCTATTTCATTTCTGAAAATAGAAATGGGAAAATATGGTAAGACACAGCCTGGGAAGGGGAGGGAAGAGGGGGAGGGAAGGGGGAGGGAGGAAGGAGGGAGGAAGGAGGGAGGGAAGAAGGAGGGAGGAGGGGAGTGGAGGGAAAGCGGGGGAGGGAAGGGGTGGGAGGAAGGAGGGGGGAGAGGAGAGTGGAGGGAAAGCCTGGAAGGAGGGGGAGGGAGGATGGGAGGGAAGAAGGGGAGGAGGGAGGGAAAGCCGGGGAGGGAAGAGAAGAGGGAGGCGAGGGGGAGGGCAGGGAGGAGTGGAGGGAAAGTGGGGAAGGGAAGGAGGAAGGAGGAAAGAGGGGGGGAGGGAGTGGAGGGAAAGCCGGGAAGGAGGGGGAAGAGGAAGGAGGGACCGGGGGGCCGGGGGGGGGGGGGGGGTGTTATAGGTTCCATATCAGAGGCAGCAAAATGAGGTGATTTTAAAGAGACAGGAAAAGAAATCTCTTCTACATGATTTGAAATTGAATTCTTGTATTTTCGTGAAATTTTGAGGAATATAGTTTATTTATTTACCGAAATGAAGTATATAGATAAAAATGATAATAATTTGTCTTATAAAAATGAAATAAAGAACTGTTAATCCATAAAGAGAATCATAAGAATATCACCTATTATATAAACAAAAGTTAGACCAAAAAATAAATAAATGAAAAATAGATGAAAAGTCGACCAAAAAATAGATAGAAAATAAGAAACGGATAAAAGATTAAACAATAATAGATAAAAACCCAAATAAGAAAAGAAAAAAAAAATTAAGAAACATCATAAATATAAAACATATAAAAAAACAAATAAGATAATGAAATAAAGACCCACCAACCGGTAGAGAGAAACAAAAAAAGAAAAAAAAGAAAGAAAAAAGAAAAGAAGAAAAAGGAAAACGAAAGAAAAAGAAAGAAGAAAAAAAAGAAAATAAAAAAGAAGAAAAAAGAAAGAAAAAGAATAAAAATAAGAAAAGAAAAAAGAAAAATAAAGAAAACAAAAGAAAAAGAAAAAGGAACAGAAAGAAAATAGAAGAAAAATAGAAAAAAAGAAAAAAGAAAAGAAAAGGAAAAAGCTTACATCATGGAAAACCTCAAGGGCGACCTATTCCTCGACATCCGCTGGCGAGTCATTGCTATTCCTCGACCGTGCTTCACTTCCCCAAGCCTCTTCCTCCCTTTCTGAGTTGCAGGGCCTGGGGGGGGGAGTGGGGGGTGGGTGGGGAAGGCGGGGGAAGGGGGTGGAAGGGGTGGGGGTAGGGGAGTGGGAGTGGGGTAAGGGAGTAGAGGAAGTGGGGAGTATTGAGGTAGAGGAGGGGAGTAGGGGGTGGGGTGGTGTGATGGGAAAGGAGGAGTGGGGAAGCGGGGGAGAGGAAGTGGGGGGAGTATTGAGGTTGAGGAAGGGGGAGTGGGTGGGGAGGGGGGGAGTGGGGGGTGGGATGGGAAAGGGAGGTGGGAAAAGGGAGGGGTGGAGAGGGGGGGTAGGGGTGTAGAAAGTGGGAGGGAGGGGAGTATTGAGGTAGAGGAAGGGAAAGTGGTTGGGGAGAGGGGATAGGGGGACAGAGGAGAACGAAGGAGGGGGTGGTGGGGGGATAGAAGGAGAGGTAGGGGGAGGCGATTAGAGGAGAGGGAAGAAAGTGGGGAGGGAGGGTAGAGAGTAGGGGGAAAGGGGTGGGAGGGAGGGGGGGTTGAGGAGGAGGGGGGGGGAAGGGATAACTGAGGCAAAGAGATGTAAAATGGAAAGCGTTTTATCGACATTTCTGAGACGGGTATTTCTTTCTTTTTCTTTTTAATATTCGAAAGCGGTTGGATGCTGTTCGTGTTTGTGAAATCTTGGGACGAAGGGTTTGAAATGTTTATTTATTTATCTCTCTCTCTTTATCTATCTGTCTCTGTCTGTCTGTCTATTACTCTCTCTCTCTCTCTCTCTCTCTGTCTGTCTTGGACTCTCTCTCTCTCTCTATCTATCTGTCTGTCTATCTATCTATCTCT
>NC_091574.1:647498-649998 GCF_042767895.1 Penaeus vannamei
ATAGATAATTCCACTTGCTTGTTACTGATTCCATCAAGTCATCACCATTTAAGTTGTGATTTTTTCTGTTTTTTTAATGAAAGTCAAATATTATGCTGCTTAATTAGAGATGATTAATTCAATATTAACTCTCTCACAATGGAATGAAAATGACTCAGTCTCAGCTGGACGAACAGGTGTAACCAATTAATTTTTTTTTCTAGTCTGAAGCCATGAAATGCTTAATGGAAATCCTATGTATTCGTACGAAAGAAATTGTCAAAGCTTCTAAATTTCTGAAAGTCTTCCAGCTCTCCAGAAAGGAAGAGTATAATGAGAAACTTCAATTCAATTTTCGGATGTGTTGAAATGACCTGATCAAAATTATAGTTTTAAAAAAGATACCGTACTGTCATTTTAGATTTTTAAAAAAGAAAAAAAGGAAAGTCGAAAATGAAAATGGGTTGGTATAATCACTGGTAATTTTAAAGTAGGAGTACTATTTTTTTTTCTTTTTATTTCTCGTTTTCATCTATTTTCTTTCTTTTTTTATTTTCAAGGAAGATCTATTTTGAAACCATATTAGGATTTCCAGTTACAGCGAGTCCATTTAATTATCCATATAAAAAAAGGTAAAGAAAAAAAGAAAAAAAAAGCTATTATCTTTTGCTGAGCGATTTCCCTTTCCAGTAACAACATAAAGACCCGCCTGGTTGTTTGTATCAAATAAGCATCATCCCTTTTCGATTTACGCTTTACGAAGAAAACGAACGAAGAAAAGTCACTTAAAAAATTAAACTTAACATCCTGTTTTAACTCGCAAATCCATTTATAACGTAATTTATTTTCATCCGATACTTTTTCTTGGGAATCTTTTATAACAAAAAGAAAGAAACAGGAGCTTGGTTTCTCCTTACGAAGAGAGGAGAGAAAAAGACGGATAAATAGACAAGAGACAGTATCAGACATACAAACAAGGGGAATTTTAAGCAAAGAACAAATATAGAAATGTAAAAGTGAACAAACTATGAATGATAATAAATAAAATAAAGAGAAAGAGAGAGACAGACAGACAGACAAAAACAGCAAGAGAGAGAGAGAGAAAGAGAAAGAAAGAGAGAGTCCGAGAGCGATAGAGAGAGAGAGAGAGACAGAGAGACAGAGACATACAGACAGACAGACAAAAACATCAAGAGAGAGAGAGAGAAAGAGAAAGAAAGAGAGACCGAGACCGAGAGAGAGAGAGAGAGAAAGCGAGAGAGAGCGTATACAGAGAGAGAGAGATAGAGAGCGAAAAAGAGAATGATAGAGAGAGATCAGCTTGTATTTAACACTGAATACAGACAGACAGACAGACAAAAACATCAAGAGAGAGAGAGAGAAAGAGAAAGAAAGAGAGAGACCGAGAGCGATAGAGAGAGAGAGAGAGAGAGAGCGAAAGAGAAAGAAAGAGAGAGACCAAGAGCGAGAGAGAGAGAGAGAGAGAGAAAGCGAGAGAGAGCGTATACAGAGAGAGAGAGCGAAAAAGAGAGCGAGAATGATAGAGGGAGATTAGCATGTACTTAACACTGAATACAAACCAATCTCAGTACACAAAACACACAGCTTTATATCGCTGTCATTAGTCAGTCTTTCCTGGATCTCCTGAATGCTCTTAACTCCGCCTGGTTGAATAATACTGTGCAATAAGCTGTGCAATGGAACTCCTTTGTAAAAAAAAAAAAAAAAAAAAAAAAAAAAAAAAAAAATCTGTTTAATACTGTAATAATCATTATGGAAAATGTATGAACGTATTATAATGAATTTAGTATTGAATAATAAGCATAGTTGTGCAATGGAACTCATTTGTAAAAAAAATCAATCAATAAATAAAATAAATAAATAAATAAATAAATAAATCTGTTAATACTGTAACAATCATTATGGAAAATGTATGAACGTGTTTTAATGAATTTAGTGTGATTTCTTTACCCAGATGAGCATGTTTGGTTACCTAATTTGTGAAAGAAAATATATTTCATACTTTTAACAATGATCATGTAAAGTGTATGTACGTTAAATAATTAATTTAGTGTGTTTTCTCAATATACGTTAAATAATTAATTTGATGTGTTTTCTCAACGTACGTTAAATAATTAATTTAGTGTGTTTTCTCAAGATACAAGAGCATGTATTATTACATAAAAGCCTGCGATTCGAAATTAAAAGATTAGGGATATATCTGCTCGAAAAAATTGGAAGTGCTTCACTGTGCATAAGTGTTTTTAATCTTGCAAGGATTACTGAGGTGGAATTATTAACACAAGAGGGCTTAGTGTGTGTTTTTCGCCCGTGTGTGTGTGTGTGGGGGGGGTGTGGGTGTGGGTGTGTGTGGGTGGGTGTCTGTGTGTGTGTGTATGTGTGGGTGTGTGTCGGTGGGTGGATGGGTGTCTGTGTGTGTGTGTGTCTGTGTCTATGTGTGTGTGTGTGTGCGAGTGTATGCGTGTGTGTGTCTGTGTGTGTGTATCTGTGTGTGTGCCTG
>NC_091574.1:662498-669998 GCF_042767895.1 Penaeus vannamei
TCTCGTTTTTTCTTTTGCTTTAGTTCTTTATTTTTGTTGGGGTTGCAGGGGGGGGAGGGGGTAAGATTTATTTTTTTCATATCTGTGGGTTAGATTTTTTTTTTCTTTTTCTTTTTCTTTAGTTCTTTATTTTTGTTTTCCGTTTCATTACTTTTTTCCTTCGTTTAGTTGATTTTTTTTCTAGTTCTAGGGATTTTTTTTCTATTTTTCCTATTTCATCTTTAATATTTAAGAGAAAGAGAAAGAGGAAAAGAAAGAGAGACAGAGACAGAAAGAGAGAAAGAGAGAGAGACAGAGAGAGAGAGAGAGAGAGAGAGAGAGAGAGAGAGAGAGAGAGAGAGAGAGAGACAAAAAGAGAGAGAGAGAGAACGAGAAAGAGAGAGAGAGCGGGAAAGAGAGAGAGAGAAAGAGAAAAAGAAAGAGAGACAGAGAGATAAAGAGGGAGAGAGAGCGAGAGAAAGAGAAAAAGAAAGAGAGAGAGAAAGAGAAAAAGAAAGAGAGAGAGAAAGAGAGACCGAGACCGAGACCGAGACAGAGACCGAGACAGAAACAGAAACAGAGAAAGAGAGAGAAAAAAAAACATGACATCAAACCTCATTAAATTAATATCCATTAAGCTCTAAAGTTCCGACAATTTCCCTCAAGAGAGAAATGATTCGTCGTTGTGGGAGAGACGAAGGAAAAAAAAAAAAAACAAACAAAAAAACAACTACGTAATCCGTTATATCGAAAATGAGGCTTAATGGAAGGGGAAATGACCCTAATGACGGTCACAGAGAGGGGAAATAGGGAAATAAGGAGACAGAAATAAAGGAGAAGAGAAAATATGGGTGAAGTGAAGGAAGATAAAAGGTCATTTAAAAATCCAAAGCATATTCGTGGAAGAAAGGCAATAATAGTTTTAAATAATGATGATAATGATGATTGTAAAGAAAGAAAGGAAGAAAAAAGAAAAAAAGAAAAAAAGAAAAAGAAAAGAAAAAGAAAAGAAAGAAAGGAAAGAAAGAAAGAGAAAGAAAGTAAAGAAAGAAAGAAAGAAAGAAAGAAAGAAAGAAAGAAAGAAAGAAAGAAAGAAAGAAAGAAAGAAAGAAAGGAAAGAAAGGAAAAAAAAAAATATATATATATACATATATATATATATATATATATATATACATATATATATATATATATATATATACATATACATATATATATATATATATATATATATATATATATATATATATATATATATATATATATATATATATATATATATATATGGTGATGGTAGAGATAATACAGATAATGATAATAATGATAATAATAATAATATAACAATAATGGTAACCATCATAATCTTAATAATAATAGTAAACATTATGATAATAATAATGATGGTATTGACAACAAATATAATAATAATGATAGAAATAATAATAATAATAATGATAATAATAATAATAATAATAATAATAATAATAATAATAATAATAATGATAATAATAATAATAATAATAATAATAATAATAATAATAATAATAATAATAATAATAATAATAATAATAATAATAATAATAACAAGAACAACAACAACAACATTAATAATAATAATAACACGAATTAAAACAATAATAATGACGACATTAGGAATAACAGCTATAATAATGATATAAATGATAACAGTAATACAGACTAGAGTCTCTTCATATTAAAACATTTTTTTCCGGAACATTATAAAAGGATTTTATAAATCTTTTGTAACACTATTACGAAAAAATAAAAAATAAAAAAGAACAGATCATTTAGTATAATTATAATCTAATCTAATCACTATATCTCACACATAATGAAATATATAAAAAGGAACACGAGAGAGTCGGCAAACATGGAAATGAAAAAGGAAAGGAATGAATGAATAATCAAAATAGAAAGAAATATTAAATGATATGAAATAATAATATTCAACTTGCTGAAACATTTTTAATGCAAGAACGACTGTGTCTTTTTAAAAAATGAACAGCGGAAGGCGCAAGAAAGGTAAAATAAAAAATGAAAATAGATAAAGAAAATAAAGTGGATTAGGCGAATAGAGAAAGAAGCATAATGTAAAACTAAATTAGGTAAAAAAGAAAAAAAAGAAAAACAAATTGTTCATGAGATTTCAAGGAATAACAAACACAAAAGGAATACAAGATTAAGAGAAAGCGCAAACTATGAAACAGAGAGAAAAATATGAATTATGATAAAAATACTAAAAAACAGAATAATAACAACCATCATATAATTCATAATGATAGTAGTTCTAAAGAAAACATACTCATTATTAAAGACAAATTCAGCATAGAGACAGCTACAATTTAGATAATTACAAACCAAAAATTCAAAAACTCAGCATAGAGACAGCCACAATTTAGATAATTACATACCGAGAATTATTCCTCCTCCTCCATTCAGTTATGAATCCAGATTCTTGATTCAGTTAGAGTAAATATATCAAGGGAATTGAAACGACTCAGCGTAAGTAAAAGTTACAGCTGTTATTATCCCAATTGGTAATAGTATTAAGAAAGGAGTAGTAATAGTAGTAGTAGTAGAAACAGTAGTAGTAGTAGTAGTAATAGTGGTAGTAATAAGAAAGTAGTAATAGTAGTAGTAGTAGAAACAGTAGTAGTAGTAGTAGTAATTGTGGTAGTAGTAAGAAAGGAGTAGTACTAGTAGTAGTAGCAGTAGTAATAGTGGTAGTAGAAGTAATAGAAAAAGTAGTAGTAGTAGTAGTAGTAGTAGTAATAATGATAATAAAGTAGCAGTAGAAGTAATAGTACAAGTAATAATAGCGATAGTAGAAGTAGCAGTAAAAGTACTAGTACTAGTAGTAATAGTAGTAGTAGTAGTAGTAAAAGCAGTAGAAGTGATAGTAGTAGTAAAAGTAATATTATTATCCAAAAGCGAGTTCCTTTTCCTGGTGACTGATGAACAATTTTTCCAAATAGTTTATTATCGTATTTCAGTTAAAATTGATTTCATATGTTCAATATTCTTTTTATGTTTACTATTTATGCCTAATGGCTGGCATGTGCTCATTAAAATAGGGTATGAGTATTTATATACGTGTAAATTAATATACACAAACATACAAATGAATATGCAGCATAATGCTATTTCAAATATGAATTTCCCAGAACAATCCATTAATGAAAGACCCCGAAAAAATACATAAATACCTAAAAAAAAGAACTTTGTCCCCAAAAAACATCCAGAATGTAAATAACATTTTCCAAAAGACATTTCCTCCGTTTTTGTTTTTCGTTTCGCTCGATGATGATTCCTTGGTGGGTTCGAAACGTCACGGTCTATCATTTTGTTCTTTTTGAGTTTCATTTTACTGTTAGTCTTTTTTTTCCTTTTTCTACTTTCATTAATAAGCTTTCCTCGTCTGTCCTAATGGGCTCTGGAGACGCTGTGCTTAGCTGTAATGGGTAGTGTAGGTTAGTGTAGAGTGTAGTCTGTACGCACTGAGTGTATAGTATAGTGCGTAGTGTTAGTGTAGTTTGTAGTGTATGTGTAATGTATGTGAGTGTGTGATTATAGTACATCTAATGCACTAACAGTAATAGTTGGAGTTGTAGTAATAGTAATAATAACAAAACAGAAATAATAGCTTTTTTTCTGGTTGTCTCACTTTCTCGTTACTCCATCCATTCTCGTGATTGGAAGAATTGTACCTGGGAGAGAGAGGAATAGTAATAACAGTACTAGTTGTAGTAGTAGGATTAGTAGTAGTTGTTGCAATATAAGGATAATGGTACTAGTGATAGTGGTAGACAGTGTTAGTAGTAGTAGTCGAAATGATGATAGAGGTAGTTTTGGTAGTGGTGGTGATAATAGTAGTAGTATTAATAGTAGCAGCAATATAAGAAGTAGTTGTAGTAGTGGTGGTGGTCGTAATAGTAGTAGTACGGTAGAAGTATCAGTGTTACTAATATTAGTAGTAATATTATCATAATTGAGGTTTCAGTGTAGGACATCAAAACAGCCCCTCATTCTTTGCTAAAATAACTTATTTTGGAGAGAAATATTTGCGAGGATTATAAGCCTGGAACAGCAGTCAAGTAGAGAATACGGTCTATCATCCGGTTCATTAAAATTATGCCAGGCCAGACCCAATGAATTTTCTTAAATACAGATGCAGAAATACAGGCATATCTGTCTATAATATCTGATATACCTAAAACCATCTATTTGCCGGGTTGATATGCATGTCTAGACTGATAGATATGCATTTATTTATTCATTTATGCATGTCAAGTATACGAATATTCTTCGGGCCTCGTGCAATTCTAACAAACCAGTAGTATAATTAGATGGCTCATCAGCTACCTTTCTCGACGTAAGAATTGCGAAAACGACAGTGACTTTTAATTAAGCCCGGGGTCTGCACTCTCATTCATGGATACGAAGACTAAACAGTGCAAATACCGACTAGGAATAAAGGAATAATCTGTAAATTGGATACGTAATATGGTTTTACGCATTCTTTGTTCAAGATCTTAGTATCTACATCTAGATAAAAAAATATATATATTGAAAATTCTTCATTTAAGCCAGCTGCTTATAAGATACTTTTCATTTACAGACTTGCCTTTCCTTTTTAACCGATCTCTCTCTCTCTCTCTCTCTCTCTCTCACTCACTCACTCTCTCTCTCTCTCTCTCTCTCACTCTCCTCCCTCCTCTCTTTCTCCTCTCTCTCTCTCTCTCTCTCTCTCTCTCTCTCTATTCCCTTCTTTTTTCTCTCTCTCTCTCTTCTTCTTCACCTCCTCATTTCTCTCTCTCTTTCGTTTTTTCTTTATTTTATTTTCACTCCCTTTTGAACAGATGAAAAATTATTCCTTTGCCTTTTCTTCCTTCTTTTCTCCTTTCCCTCCATTTCTCCAGACTTTCCTTTCTCACTTATTATCATCTTCTCTCAAGCCGCGATCATTTATCAGATTTTACACCCATCCACTTTTTACTTTCTGATTTCTCCTCCTCCTTTTTACGAATCTTAACTAATGAAAGGTTTAAAAGGAATTTTCGAAAATTTACATAAACTTTTTTTTCTCTCTTTTTTTTTTTTTTTTGAGGGGAGGAGAGCAAATAATGTGTAATAATAGTAATATAATAGGCTAATTACCATAATTAAATCAGGGATGATAATCAGTATAATTACAAGCATCAGAATCATATTGCTCATAATTAGTATTTTCATGATAATGATAGCAACGAGGAGCAATGCTAATAATAAACAGCATTGATTATTATGCTACTAATAATGATAATAATAATAGAAGTAGTTGTAGTAGTTGATGTAATAATAATAATAATAATAATAATAATAATAATAATAATAATAATGATAATAATAATAATAATAATAACAATAATGATGATGATAACGATAATAATAACAATAATGATAATAATACCAATAATGACAATGATAATAACAATAGTAACAATAATGATAATAATAATAGCAATAGCAATATCAATGATAATGATAATACCAATTACTTAATAACAAAAAATAATACTACTACTACTACTAATAATACTAATAATAATGATAATAACAATAACAATAGTAATAATAATAACAATGATAATGATAATAATGGTAATAATAATGATAATAATAATAGCAATAACAATATCAATGATAATGATAATACCAATTACTTAATAATAAAATAATAATAATAATAATAATAATAATAATAATAATAATAATAACAATAATAACAATAATAATAATAATAATAATAATAATAATAATAATAATAATAATAATAATAATAATAATAATAATAATAATAATAATAATAATAATAATGATAATAATAATAATAAAAAATAATAATAACAATAATACCAATAATGATAATGATAATAAAATAGTAATAAAAATAATCATAATAATAGCAATAACAATATCAATGATAATGATAATGCCAATTACTTAATAATAACAAAAATAATACTAATACTAATAATACTAATACTGCTAATAATAATAATAATAGCTCTTCCGGGTGTCTCGATTGCTCATCACTTCAACCACTCGCCTGAATGGGGGAGTGAGGAAGCGGCAGAGGACGAGTGGGAATGAAAGGAGGGAGTGGGTGATAGCGAGGGAGAAGGAGAGGGAGAGGAAGGAGAGGAGGAGGAGGGGGAGGAGGGGGGAGGGAGAAGGATGAAGAGGAGGAGGGGGAGGAAGAGGGAGAGAGTGAGAGGATGAAGAGGGAGGGGGATGAAGAGGTGGAGGAGGTGGAGGAGGGAGAGGAGAGGAGGAAAGAGAGAGAGAGAGAGAGAGAGAGAGAGAGAGAGAGAGAGAGAGAGAGAGAGAGAGAGAGAGAGAGAGAGAGAGAGAGAGAAAGAAGGAAGGAGAGAGGGAGAGGGAGAGGAAGGAGAGCAGGGAGAGGGAGGAAGGGAGGGAGAGGGAGGGAGAAGAAAGAAGGGAGGAAGAGGGAGAGGGAGATAGAGGGAGGGAGAGAGAGAGAGAGATGAAAGAGAGTCAGAAAGGGAGAAGGAAAGGAGATAAAGGGGATAGGAAGAAAAAAAAAACTTCTAACAAACTCACATCAAGAGAGAAACAGGCTTATCAATAAAGCCTGGAATACAGAAGCTGATTTCCAAAACAAGATCGAGAAGCTCAAAACGGACAATTTGCAGCAAGAGAAAGACTGCCATTGCACGTCCTTCCCCTTGCAATATTGCCCCCCCCCCCTCACTCCCTCAAAAAAAAAAAAAAAAAAAAAAAAAAAAAAAAGGAAAACCATTCCACCAACGACGGTAACTGTTCAGGAGAAAATGACTCTCCTTTATATAGATGTGTGGGCGGATGGGTTGTCAGACACTGCCAGGAATTTTATCTTTTTTTTTTCTTTCTTTTCTTTATCATTTTGAAACTAATACTTCAGAGAGGTATTTTTGGATTAGAACGAATATGGAGATAGTCAAGCACCAAAGTAGATCTGATGGTACGTTATTAACAGTGATTTCATATGCTGTGACCAACACAAAGTAGACTTGAAATGTTCATGACATTTATCTATGAAAGACGCAAATATCATGTCCATTACATGAAAATGGGAAAAGATGAACACTCTACCCAACCCTCCCCACTCTTAAAGGTAAAAAAAGTCTAATTGCCACTACTCTTAACAGGAAGCAGTGTCTATTAGTTCAATTAGCCGATTTTAATAACTAACCATCCCCACTTGCCACCTGTAATTAGAATCAGGAAATGTTTACCTTGCTCGCCCACTAATTACCTCAGACAGGTGGTGTGGATGTGGGTGTTCAGTGTAGGTGAGAAGCGGATGGGTAATGGTGATATAGAGGCAGGAGAGAAGACAACTTTGGTGATATAGAAGCAGCAGACAACATACTTTGGTGATAAAGAGGTGATACAGACATGCTTTGGTGATATAGAAGTGATACAGACATGCTTTGGTGATATAGAGAAGATAACTAT
>NC_091574.1:679998-684998 GCF_042767895.1 Penaeus vannamei
TTATAATCCACTTTCTATAACAAACCGATGCAAATGACATACACTTCAATCACTTTGATTATTAAATTAAAAGTAAATGATCAAAGGCGATCATTTACTTGTCCTTACGAATGGGAAGTGAATTTTGCCCCATGAACCTCGTGGGGTTTCGGACACATAACGGGCGAGGAAAGAGTGAATGTTGCCCCATGAATCTCGTGGGTATTCGGACACATAACGGCGAAGGAAAAGTGAATATTGCCCCATGAATCTCGTGGGTATTCGGACACATAACGGCGAAGGAAAAGTGAATATTGCCCATGAATCTCGTGGGTATTCGGACACATAACGGCGAAGGAAAAGTGAATATTGCCCCATGAATCTCGTGGGTATTCGGACACATAACGGGCGAGGAAAGAGTGAATATTGCCCCATGAATCTCGTGGGTATTCGGACACATAACGGGCGAGGAAAGAGTGAATATTGCCCCATGAATCTCGTGGGTATTCGGACACATAACGGGCGAGGAAAGAGTGAATATTGCACATTAATCTCGTGGGTTTTCGGACACATAACGGCGAAGGAAAAGTGAATATTGCCCCATGAATCTCGTGGGTATTCGGACACATAACGGGCGAGGAAAGAGTGAATATTGCCCCATGAATCTCGTGGGTTTTCGGACACATAACGGGCGAGGAAAGAGTGAATATTGCCCCATGAATCTCGTGGGTATTCGGACACATAACGGGCGAGGAAAGAGTGAATATTGCCCCATGAATCTCGTGGGTATTCGGACACATAACGGGCGAGGAAAGAGTGAATATTGCCCCATGAATCTCGCGGGTATTCGGACACATAACGGGCGAGGAAAGAGTGAATATTGCACATTAATCTCGTGGGTTTTCGGACACATAACGGGCGAGGAAAGAGTGAATTTTGCCCCATGAATCTCGTGGGTATTCGGACACATAACGGGCGAGGAAAGAGTGAATATTGCCCCATGAATCTCGTGGGTATTCGGACACATAACGGCGAAGGAAAAGTGAATATTGCCCCATGAATCTCGTGGGGTTTCGGACACATAACGGGCGAGGAAAGAGTGAATAAGCCCCATGAATCTCGTGGGTATTCGGACACATAACGGCGAAGGAAAAGTGAATATTGCCCCATGAATCTCGTGGGTATTCGGACACATAACGGCGAGGAAATAGTGAAAATTGCCCCATGAATCTCGTGGGTATTCGGACACATAACGGGCGAGGAAAGAGTGAATAATCCCCATGAATCTCGCGGGTATTCGGACACATAACGGGCGAGGAAAGAGTGAATATTGCCCCATGAATCTCGTGGGTATTCGGACACATAACGGCGAGGACTTTGTGAATATTGCCCCATGAATCTCGTGGGTATTCGGACACATAACGGGCGAGGAAAGAGTGAATATTGCCCCATGAATCTCGTGGGTATTCGGACACATAACGGGCGAGGAAAGAGTGAATATTGCCCCATGAATCTCGTGGGTATTCGGACACATAACGGGCGAGGAAAGAGTGAATATTGCCCCATGAATCTCGTGGGTATTCGGACACATAACGGGCGAGGAAAGAGTGAATATTGCCCCATGAATCTCGTGGGTATTCGGACACATAACGGGCGAGGAAAGAGTGAATATTGCCCCATGAATCTCGTGGGTATTCGGACACATAACGGCGAGGACTTTGTGAATATTGCCCCATGAATCTCGTGGGTATTCGGACACATAACGGGCGAGGAAAGAGTGAATATTGCCCCATAAATCTCGTGGGTATTCGGACACATAACGGGCGAGGAAAGAGTGAATATTGCCCCATGAATCTCGTGGGTATTCGGACACATAACGGGCGAGGAAAGAGTGAATATTGCCCCATGAATCTCGTGGGTATTCGGACACATAACGGCGAGGACTTTGTGAATATTGCCCCATGAATCTCGTGGGGTTTCGGACACATAACGGGCGAGGAAAGAGTGAATATTGCCCCATGAATCTCGTGGGTATTCGGACACATAACGGGCGAGGAAAGGGTGAATATTGCCCCATGAATCTCGTGGGTATTCGGACACATAACGGCGAGGACTTTGTGAATATTGCCCCATGAATCTCGTGGGTATTCGGACACATAACGGGCGAGGAAAGAGTGAATATTGCCCCATGAATCTCGTGGGTTTTCGGACACATAACGGCGAGGAAAGAGTGAATAATCCCCATGAATCTCGTGGGTTTTCGGACACATAACGGCGAGGAAAGAGTGAATTTTGCCCCATGAATCACGTGGGTATTCGGACACATAACGGCAAGAAAAAAAGAGTGAATAAGCCCCATGATGAACCGGTATTCGGACACATAACGGGCGAGGAAAGAGTGAATATTGCCCATGAATCTCGTGGGTATTCGGACACATAACGGACGAGGAAAGAGTGAATATTGCCCCATGAATCTCGTGGGTTTTCGGACACATAACGGCGAGGAAAGAGTGAATAATCCCCATGAATCTCGTGGGTTTTCGGACACATAACGGCGAGGAAAGAGTGAATTTTGCCCCATGAATCACGTGGGTATTCGGACACATAACGGCAAGAAAAAAAGAGTGAATAAGCCCCATGAATCTCGTGGGTATTCGGACACATAACGGGCGAGGAAAGAGTGAATATTGCCCATGAATCTCGTGGGTATTCGGACACATAACGGACGAGGAAAGAGTGAATATTGCCCCATGAATCTCGTGGGTTTTCGGACACATAACGACAAGAAAAAAAGGGTGAATATTGCCCCATGAATCTCGTGGGTATTCGGACACATAACGGGCGAGGAAAGATTGAATAATCCCCATGAATCACGTGGGTATTCGGACACATAACGGGCGAGGATAGAGTGAATATTGCCCCATGAATCACGTGGGGTTTCGGACACATAACGGGCGAGGAAAGAGTGAATAAGCCCCATGAATCTCGTGGGTATTCGGACACATAACGGGCGAGGAAAGAGTGAATAAGCCCCATGAATCTCGTGGGGTTTCGGACACATAACGGGCGAGGAAAGAGTGAATAAGCCCCATGAATCTCGTGGGTATTCGGACACATAACGGGCGAGGAAAGAGTGAATATTGCCCCCATGAATCTCGTGGGTTTTCGGACACATAACGGGCGAGGAAAGAGTGAATATTGCCCCCATGAATCTCGTGGGTATTCGGACACATAACGGGCGAGGAAAGAGTGAATATTAACCCCATGAATCACGTGGGTATTCGGACACATAACGGCGAAGGAAAAGTGAATATTGCCCCATGAATCTCGTGGGTATTCGGACACATAACGGGCGAGGAAAGAGTGAATATTGCCCCATGAATCTCGTGGGTATTCGGACACATAACGGGCGAGGAAAGAGTGAATATTGCCCCATGAATCTCGTGGGTATTCGGACACATAACGGCGAGGACTTTGTGAATATTGCCCCATGAATCTCGTGGGTATTCGGACACATAACGGGCGAGGAAAGAGTGAATATTGCCCCATGAATCTCGTGGGTATTCGGACACATAACGGGCGAGGAAAGGGTGAATATTGCCCCATGAATCTCGTGGGTATTCGGACACATAACGGCGAGGACTTTGTGAATATTGCCCCATGAATCTCGTGGGTATTCGGACACATAACGGGCGAGGAAAGAGTGAATATTGCCCCATGAATCTCGTGGGTATTCGGACACATAACGGGAGGAAAAAATAGCCTGCCCCATGAATCTCGTGGGTTTTCGGACACATAACGGGCGAGGAAAGAGTGAATATTGCCCCATGAATCTCGTGGGTATTCGGACACATAACGGGCGAGGAAAGAGTGAATATTGCCCCATGAATCTCGTGGGTATTCGGACACATAACGGCGAGGACTTTGTGAATATTGCCCCATGAATCTCGTGGGTATTCGGACACATAACGGGCGAGGAAAGAGTGAATATTGCCCCATGAATCTCGTGGGTATTCGGACACATAACGGGCGAGGAAAGGGTGAATATTGCCCCATGAATCTCGTGGGTATTCGGACACATAACGGGCGAGGAAAGAGTGAATATTGCCCCATGAATCTCGTGGGTATTCGGACACATAACGGGCGAGGAAAGGGTGAATATTGCCCCATGAATCTCGTGGGTATTCGGACACATAACGGGCGAGGAAAGAGTGAATATTGCCCCATGAATCTCGTGGGTATTCGGACACATAACGGGCGAGGAAAGAGTGAATATTGCCCCCATTAATCTCGTGGGTATTCGGACACATAACGGGCGAGGAAAGAGTGAATATTGCCCCATGAATCTCGTGGGTATTCGGACACATAACGGGCGAGGAAAGAGTGAATATTGCCCCATGAATCTCGTGGGTATTCGGACACATAACGGGCGAGGAAAGAGTGAATAAGCCCCATGAATCTCGTGGGTATTCGGACACATAACGGGCGAGGAAAGAGTGAATATTGCCCCATGAATCACGTGGGTATTCGGACACATAACGGGCGAGGAAAGAGTGAATATTAACCCCATGAATCACGTGGGTTTTCGGACACATAACGGCGAGGAATTTGTGAATATTGCCCCATGAATCTCGTGGGTTTTCGGACACATAACGGCGAGGAATTTGTGAATATTGCCCCATGAATCTCGTGGGTTTTCGGACACATAACGGCGAAGGAAAAGTGAATATTGCCCCATGAATCTCGTGGGTATTCGGACACATAACGGGCGAGGAAAGAGTGAATAAGCCCCATGAATCTCGTGGGTATTCGGACACATAACGGGCGAGGAAAGATGAATATTGCCCCATGAATCTCGTGGGTATTCGGACACATAACGGGCGAGGAAAGAGTGAATATTGCACATTAATCTCGTGGGTTTTCGGACACATAACGGGCGAGGAAAGAGTGAATATTGCCCCATGAATCTCGTGGGTTTTCGGACACATAACGGGCGAGGAAAGAGTGAATATTGCCCCATG
>NC_091574.1:718266-730766 GCF_042767895.1 Penaeus vannamei
AATCACGATCTACCATTCACAGATAACGGCCAATTCACAAACGATACCAATTCACAGATAACGTGCCAATTCACAATAACGGATACCAATTCCAGATAACTGATCCATTCAGATAACGAACAATTCACAGATAACTGATACCAATCAAGATAACTATACCAATTCATTAATGAACAAATCCAATATGCCAATAAGGATACCAATTCACAGGTATCGACCAATTCAAGATAGAACCAATTCACATAACTGAACCAATTCACTAATTACATCCAATTACAGATAACGATCCAATTCACAGATAACGGATACCAATTCACAGATAACTGATACCAATTCACAGATAACGGATACCAATTCACAGATAACGGATACCAATTCACAGATAACGGATACCAATTCACAGATAACTGACACCAATTCACAGATAACGGATACCAATTCACAGATAACTGACACCAATTCACAGATAACGGATACCAATTCACAGATAACGGATACCAATTCACAGATAACGGATACCAATTCACAGATAACGGATACCAATTCACAGATAACGGATACCAATTCACAGATAACGGATACCAATTCACAGATAACGGATACCAATTCACAGATAACGGATACCAATTCACAGATAACGGATACCAATTCACAGATAACGGATACCAATTCACAGATAACTGACACCAATTCACAGATAACGGATACCAATTCACAGATAACTGACACCAATTCACAGATAACGGATACCAATTCACAGATAACTGACACCAATTCACAGATAACTGATACCAATTCACAGATAACTGATACCAATTCACAGATAACGGATACCAATTCACAGATAACTGACACCAATTCACAGATAACGGATACCAATTCACAGATAACGGATACCAATTCACAGATAACGGATACCAATTCACAGATAACGGATACCAATTCACAGATAACTGATACCAATTCACAGATAACTGATACCAATTCACAGATAACGGATACCAATTCACAGATAACTGATACCAATTCACAGATAACTGATACCAATTCACAGATAACTGATACCAATTCACAGATAACGGATACCAATTCACAGATAACTGATACCAATTCACAGATAACTGATACCAATTCACAGATAACTGATACCAATTCACAGATAACTGATACCAATTCACAGATAACGGATACCAATTCACAGATAACGGATACCAATTCACAGATAACGGATACCAATTCACAGATAACGGATACCAATTCACAGATAACGGATACCAATTCACAGATAACGGATACCAATTCACAGATAACGGATACCAATTCACAGATAACGGATACCAATTCACAGATAACGGATACCAATTCACAGATAACGGATACCAATTCACAGATAACTGATACCAATTCACAGATAACTGATACCAATTCACAGATAACTGATACCAATTCACAGATAACTGATACCAATTCACAGATAACTGATACCAATTCACAGATAACGGATACCAATTCACAGATAACTGATACCAATTCACAGATAACGGATACCAATTCACAGATAACGGATACCAATTCACAGATAACGGATACCAATTCACAGATAACTGATACCAATTCACAGATAACTGATACCAATTCACAGATAACTGATACCAATTCACAGATAACTGACACCAATTCACAGATAACGGATACCAATTCACAGATAACTGATACCAATTCACAGATAACTGATACCAATTCACAGATAACTGATACCAATTCACAGATAACTGATACCAATTCACAGATAACTGATACCAATTCACAGATAACTGATACCAATTCACAGATAACTGATACCAATTCACAGATAACTGACACCAATTCACAGATAACGGATACCAATTCACAGATAACGGATACCAATTCACAGATAACGGATACCAATTCACAGATAACGGATACCAATTCACAGATAACGGATACCAATTCACAGATAACGGATACCAATTCACAGATAACGGATACCAATTCACAGATAACGGATACCAATTCACAGATAACGGATACCAATTCACAGATAACGGATACCAATTCACAGATAACGGATACCAATTCACAGATAACGGATACCAATTCACAGATAACGGATACCAATTCACAGATAACGGATACCAATTCACAGATAACGGATACCAATTCACAGATAACGGATACCAATTCACAGATAACGGATACCAATTCACAGATAACGGATACCAATTCACAGATAACGGATACCAATTCACAGATAACGGATACCAATTCACAGATAACGGATACCAATTCACAGATAACGGATACCAATTCACAGATAACGGATACCAATTCACAGATAACTGACACCAATTCACAGATAACGGATACCAATTCACAGATAACGGATACCAATTCACAGATAACGGATACCAATTCACAGATAACTGACACCAATTCACAGATAACGGATACCAATTCACAGATAACTGATACCAATTCACAGATAACGGATACCAATTCACAGATAACGGATACCAATTCACAGATAACTGATACCAATTCACAGATAACGGATACCAATTCACAGATAACTGATACCAATTCACAGATAACGGATACCAATTCACAGATAACGGATACCAATTCACAGATAACTGATACCAATTCACAGATAACGGATACCAATTCACAGATAACTGACACCAATTCACAGATAACGGATACCAATTCACAGATAACTGATACCAATTCACAGATAACGGATACCAATTCACAGATAACGGATACCAATTCACAGATAACTGACACCAATTCACAGATAACGGATACCAATTCACAGATAACTGATACCAATTCACAGATAACGGATACCAATTCACAGATAACGGATACCAATTCACAGATAACTGATACCAATTCACAGATAACGGATACCAATTCACAGATAACGGATACCAATTCACAGATAACGGATACCAATTCACAGATAACGGATACCAATTCACAGATAACGGATACCAATTCACAGATAACGGATACCAATTCACAGATAACGGATACCAATTCACAGATAACGGATACCAATTCACAGATAACGGATACCAATTCACAGATAACTGATACCAATTCACAGATAACTGATACCAATTCACAGATAACGGATACCAATTCACAGATAACGGATACCAATTCACAGATAACGGATACCAATTCACAGATAACGGATACCAATTCACAGATAACGGATACCAATTCACAGATAACTGATACCAATTCACAGATAACGGATACCAATTCACAGATAACTGATGCCAATTCACAGATAACGGATACCAATTCACAGATAACGGATACCAATTCACAGATAACGGATACCAATTCACAGATAACGGATACCAATTCACAGATAACGGATACCAATTCACAGATAACTGATGCCAATTCACAGATAACTGACACCAATTCACAGATAACTGACACCAATTCACAGATAACGGATACCAATTCACAGATAACGGATACCAATTCACAGATAACGGATACCAATTCACAGATAACTGACACCAATTCACAGATAACGGATACCAATTCACAGATAACGGATACCAATTCACAGATAACTGATACCAATTCACAGATAACTGATACCAATTCACAGATAACTGACACCAATTCACAGATAACGGATACCAATTCACAGATAACGGATACCAATTCACAGATAACGGATACCAATTCACAGATAACGGATACCAATTCACAGATAACTGATACCAATTCACAGATAACGGATACCAATTCACAGATAACGGATACCAATTCACAGATAACGGATACCAATTCACAGATAACGGATACCAATTCACAGATAACTGATACCAATTCACAGATAACGGATACCAATTCACAGATAACGGATACCAATTCACAGATAACTGATACCAATTCACAGATAACGGATACCAATTCACAGATAACGGATACCAATTCACAGATAACTGATACCAATTCACAGATAACGGATACCAATTCACAGATAACGGATACCAATTCACAGATAACGGATACCAATTCACAGATAACTGATACCAATTCACAGATAACGGATACCAATTCACAGATAACGGATACCAATTCACAGATAACTGATACCAATTCACAGATAACTGACACCAATTCACAGATAACTGATACCAATTCACAGATAACTGATACCAATTCACAGATAACTGATACCAATTCACAGATAACTGATACCAATTCACAGATAACTGACACCAATTCACAGATAACTGATACCAATTCACAGATAACGGATACCAATTCACAGATAACTGATACCAATTCACAGATAACTGATACCAATTCACAGATAACTGATACCAATTCACAGATAACTGATACCAATTCACAGATAACTAATACCAATTCACAGATAACTGATACCAATTCACAGATAACTGATACCAATTCACAGATAACTGATACCAATTCACAGATAACTGATACCAATTCACAGATAACTGATACCAATTCACAGATAACGGATACCAATTCACAGATAACTGATACCAATTCACAGATAACGGATACCAATTCACAGATAACTGATACCAATTCACAGATAACTGATACCAATTCACAGATAACTGATACCAATTCACAGATAACGGATACCAATTCACAGATAACTGATACCAATTCACAGATAACTGATACCAATTCACAGATAACGGATACCAATTCACAGATAACTGATACCAATTCACAGATAACGGATACCAATTCACAGATAACTGATACCAATTCACAAATAACTGATACCAATTCACAGATAACTGATACCAATTCACAGATAACTGATACCAATTCACAAATAACTGATACCAATTCACAGATAACTGATACCAATTCACAGATAACTGATACCAATTCACAGATAACTGATACCAATTCACAAATAACTGATACCAATTCACAGATAACTGATACCAATTCACAAATAACTGATACCAATTCACAAATAACTGATACCAATTCACAGATAACTGATACCAATTCACAGATAACGGATACCAATTCACAGATAACGGATACCAATTCACAGATAACGGATACCAATTCACAGATAACGGATACCAATTCACAGATAACGGATACCAATTCACAGATAACTAATACCAATTTACAGATAACTGACTCCAATTCACAGATAACTGACTCCAATTCACAGATAACTGACTCCAATTCACAGATAACTGACTCCAATTCACAGATAACTGACTCCAATTCACAGATAACTGACACCAATTCACAGATAACGGATACCAATTCACAGATAACGGATACCAATTCACAGATAACGGATACCAATTCACAGATAACGGATACCAATTCACAGATAACTGATACCAATTCACAGATAACGGATACCAATTCACAGATAACGGATACCAATTCACAGATAACGGATACCAATTCACAGATAACGGATACCAATTCACAGATAACGGATACCAATTCACAGATAACGGATACCAATTCACAGATAACGGATACCAATTCACAGATAACGGATACCAATTCACAGATAACTAATACCAATTTACAGATAACTGACTCCAATTCACAGATAACTGACTCCAATTCACAGATAACTGACTCCAATTCACAGATAACTGACTCCAATTCACAGATAACTGACTCCAATTCACAGATAACTGACACCAATTCACAGATAACGGATACCAATTCACAGATAACGGATACCAATTCACAGATAACGGATACCAATTCACAGATAACTGACACCAATTCACAGATAACTGACACCAATTCACAGATAACGGATACCAATTCACAGATAACGGATACCAATTCACAGATAACGGATACCAATTCACAGATAACGGATACCAATTCACAGATAACTGATACCAATTCACAGATAACTGATACCAATTCACAGATAACTGACACCAATTCACAGATAACTGATACCAATTCACAGATAACTGACACCAATTCACAGATAACTGACTCCAATTCACAGATAACTGACTCCAATTCACAGATAACTGACTCCAATTCACAGATAACTGACTCCAATTCACAGATAACTGACACCAATTCACAGATAACTGATACCAATTCACAGATAACTGATACCAATTCACAGATAACTGATACCAATTCACAGATAACTGACACCAATTCACAGATAACTGATACCAATTCACAGATAACTGACACCAATTCACAGATAACTGATACCAATTCACAGATAACTGATACCAATTCACAGATAACTGATACCAATTCACAGATAACGGATACCAATTCACAGATAACGGATACCAATTCACAGATAACGGATACCAATTCACAGATAACTGACACCAATTCACAGATAACTGACACCAATTCACAGATAACTGACACCAATTCACAGATAACTGATACCAATTCACAGATAACGGATACCAATTCACAGATAACGGATACCAATTCACAGATAACGGATACCAATTCACAGATAACGGATACCAATTCACAGATAACGGATACCAATTCACAGATAACTGATACCAATTCACAGATAACTGATACCAATTCACAGATAACTGATACCAATTCACAGATAACGGATACCAATTCACAGATAACGGATACCAATTCACAGATAACTGATACCAATTCACAGATAACTGATACCAATTCACAGATAACTGATACCAATTCACAGATAACTGACACCAATTCACAGATAACGGATACCAATTCACAGATAACGGATACCAATTCACAGATAACTGACACCAATTCACAGATAACGGATACCAAATCACAGATAACTGACTCCAATTCACAGATAACTGACTCCAATTCACAGATAACTGACTCCAATTCACAGATAACTGATACCAATTCACAGATAACTGACTCCAATTCACAGATAACTGACTCCAATTCACAGATAACTGACTCCAATTCACAGATAACTGACTCCAATTCACAGATAACTGACTCCAATTCACAGATAACTGACTCCAATTCACAGATAACTGACACCAATTCACAGATAACGGATACCAATTCACAGATAACTGATACCAATTCACAGATAACGGATACCAATTCACAGATAACTGACTCCAATTCACAGATAACTGACTCCAATTCACAGATAACTGACACCAATTCACAGATAACGGATACCAATTCACAGATAACTGACACCAATTCACAGATAACTGATACCAATTCACAGATAACTGACACCAATTCACAGATAACGGATACCAATTCACAGATAACTGACACCAATTCACAGATAACGGATACCAATTCACAGATAACTGATACCAATTCACAGATAACTGATACCAATTCACTGATAACTGATACCAATTCACAGATAACTGATACCAATTCACAGATGACTGATACCAATTCACAGATAACGGATACCAATTCACAGATAACTGATACCAATTCACAGATAACTGATACCAATTCACAGATAACTGACACCAATTCACAGATAACGGATACCAATTCACAGATAACGGATACCAATTCACAGATAACGGATACCAATTCACAGATAACTGATACCAATTCACAGATAACTGATACCAATTCACAGATAACTGATACCAATTCACAGATAACGGATACCAATTCACAGATAACGGATACCAATTCACAGATAACTGACACCAATTCACAGATAACGGATACCAATTCACAGATAACGGATACCAATTCACAGATAACTGACACCAATTCACAGATAACGGATACCAATTCACAGATAACTGACACCAATTCACAGATAACTAATACCAATTCACAGATAACTGACACCAATTCACAGATAACTGATACCAATTCACAGATAACTGACACCAATTCACAGATAACTAATACCAATTCACAGATAACTGACACCAATTCACAGATAACTGATACCAATTCACAGATAACTGACACCAATTCACAGATAACTGACACCAATTCACAGATAACGGATACCAATTCACAGATAACGGATACCAATTCACAGATAACGGATACCAATTCACAGATAACTGATACCAATTCACAGATAACGGATACCAATTCACAGATAACTGACACCAATTCACAGATAACTGACACCAATTCACAGATAACTGATACCAATTCACAGATAACGGATACCAATTCACAGATAACTGACTCCAATTCACAGATAACGGATACCAATTCACAGATAACTGATACCAATTCACAGATAACTGATACCAATTCACAGATAACTGATACCAATTCACAGATAACTGATACCAATTCACAGATAACTGATACCAATTCACAGATAACTGACTCCAATTCACAGATAACTGATACCAATTCACAGATAACTGATACCAATTCACAGATAACTGACTCCAATTCACAGATAACTGATACCAATTCACAGATAACTGATACCAATTCACAGATAACTGATACCAATTCACAGATAACTGACTCCAATTCACAGATAACTGATACCAATTCACAGATAACTGATACCAATTCACAGATAACTGACACCAATTCACAGATAACGGATACCAATTCACAGATAACTGATACCAATTCACAGATAACTGACTCCAATTCACAGATAACTGATACCAATTCACAGATAACTGACACCAATTCACAGATAACGGATACCAATTCACAGATAACTGACACCAATTCACAGATAACGGATACCAATTCACAGATAACTGATACCAATTCACAGATAACTGACACCAATTCACAGATAACGGATACCAATTCACAGATAACTGATACCAATTCACAGATAACTGACACCAATTCACAGATAACGGATACCAATTCACAGATAACTGACACCAATTCACAGATAACTGATACCAATTCACAGATAACGGATACCAATTCACAGATAACTGACACCAATTCACAGATAACGGATACCAATTCACAGATAACTGATACCAATTCACAGATAACTGACACCAATTCACAGATAACGGATACCAATTCACAGATAACTGACTCCAATTCACAGATAACTGATACCAATTCACAGATAACTGATACCAATTCACAGATAACTGACACCAATTCACAGATAACTGATACCAATTCACAGATAACTGATACCAATTCACAGATAACTGATACCAATTCACAGATAACTGATACCAATTCACAGATAACTGATACCAATTCACAGATAACTGACTCCAATTCACAGATAACTGATACCAATTCACAGATAACTGATACCAATTCACAGATAACTGACACCAATTCACAGATAACGGATACCAATTCACAGATAACTGATGCCAATTCACAGATAACGGATACCAATTCACAGATAACGGATACCAATTCACAGATAACGGATACCAATTCACAGATAACTGACTCCAATTCACAGATAACTGACACCAATTCACAGATAACTGATACCAATTCACAGATAACTGACACCAATTCACAGATAACTAATACCAATTCACAGATAACTGACACCAATTCACAGATAACTGACACCAATTCACAGATAACTGATACCAATTCACAGATAACTGACACCAATTCACAGATAACTGATACCAATTCACAGATAACTGATACCAATTCACAGATAACTGATACCAATTCACAGATAACGGATACCAATTCACAGATAACTGATACCAATTCACAGATAACTGACACCAATTCACAGATAACGGATACCAATTCACAGATAACGGATACCAATTCACAGATAACTAATACCAATTCACAGATAACTGACACCAATTCACAGATAACTAATACCAATTCACAGATAACGGATACCAATTCACAGATAACGGATACCAATTCACAGATAACTGACACCAATTCACAGATAACTAATACCAATTCACAGATAACTGACACCAATTCACAGATAACTGACACCAATTCACAGATAACTGATACCAATTCACAGATAACTGACACCAATTCACAGATAACTGATACCAATTCACAGATAACTGATACCAATTCACAGATAACTGATACCAATTCACAGATAACGGATACCAATTCACAGATAACTGATACCAATTCACAGATAACTGACACCAATTCACAGATAACGGATACCAATTCACAGATAACTGATACCAATTCACAGATAACTGACACCAATTCACAGATAACGGATACCAATTCACAGATAACTGATACCAATTCACAGATAACTGATACCAATTCACAGATAACTGATACCAATTCACAGATAACTGATACCAATTCACAGATAACTGATACCAATTCACAGATAACTGACACCAATTCACAGATAACTGATACCAATTCACAGATAACTGATACCAATTCACAGATAACTGATACCAATTCACAGATAACGGATACCAATTCACAGATAACTGATACCAATTCACAGATAACTGACACCAATTCACAGATAACGGATACCAATTCACAGATAACTGATACCAATTCACAGATAACTGATACCAATTCACAGATAACTGATACCAATTCACAGATAACTGATACCAATTCACAGATAACGGATACCAATTCACAGATAACTGATACCAATTCACAGATAACTGATACCAATTCACAGATAACTGATACCAATTCACAGATAACTGATACCAATTCACAGATAACTGATACCAATTCACAGATAACTGATACCAATTCACAGATAACTGACACCAATTCACAGATAACTGATACCAATTCACAGATAACTGATACCAATTCACAGATAACGGATACCAATTCACAGATAACTGATACCAATTCACAGATAACTGATGCCAATTCACAGATAACGGATGCCAATTCACAGATAACTGACACCAATTCACAGATAATTAATACCAATTCACAGATAACTGATATTAATTCACAGATAACTAATACCTATTCACAGATAACTGACACCAATTCACAGATAACTGACACCAATTCACAGATAACTGACACCAATTCACAGATAACTGATACCAATTCACAGATAATTAATACCAATTCACAGATAACTGATACCAATTCACAGATAATTAATACCAATTCACAGATAACTGATATTAATTCACAGATAACTAATACCTATTCACAGATAACTGACACCAATTCACAGATAACTGACACCAATTCACAGATAACTGACACCAATTCACAGATAACTGATACCAATTCACAGATAACTGATACCAATTCACAGATAACTGACACCAATTCACAGATAACTGACACCAATTCACAGATAACGGATGCCAATTCACAGATAACTGATACCAATTCACAGATAATTAATACCAATTCACAGATAACTGATATTAATTCACAGATAACTAATACCTATTCACAGATAACTGACACCAATTCACAGATAACTGATACCAATTCACAGATAACTGATACCAATTCACAGATAACTGATACCAATAACCAATTCAACTTCTGCACAAACCACGTAAGTACTCTATAGCACATGTTCGCTATTCAGACTTTGGTCCTTTTGTTAACCCATTTCTTATTTCAGTAAAATCTATTCGATATATGTGGGGGGGGGGGGAGACTGATTATAGGATAGCCTTTATTTGACTAATTTATTTCGGTTACCAGCTATATTCAGGAAAGCAATCTTTGTTTGATAAAAAATAAATAAATAAAATAATAATAATGATGATGATGATGATGAAAATGGCATAACATTTTTAAAATAAATAATTCAAGGATGAAGCATATTCCGATAAAAGGATACTTATATTAATATGATAAAAGAGTTTACGAATAACTAATATATACTGGCATAATAATCAACTTTGATGTATATTCAAAGTCGTTTCAATACACTCGGTAATTTAAACAAATATACCGTAATGTCACGTAAACATCCGAAAGAAAAAAAAAAGTAAAAAAAAAAGACAATGAATTCAAAAGTGTCATGAAAATATATTTCAATGAATTCAAAAGTGTCATGAAAATATATTTCAATGAATTCAAAAGTGTCATGAAAATATATTTCTAAACGACAGTCATGCATTTCAGACTGATTCTAATTTCGAAAAAAAAAATATATATATGTTTTTGATTTCGAAAAAAGAAAAAAATATTTGTTTTTCATTTCGAAAAAAGAAAAAAATATTTGTTTTTCATTTCGAAAAAGGAAAAATATATGTTTTTAATTTCGAAAAGAGAGAAAAATAATAATAATTTGAAAAAAAGAGGAAAAATCGAAAAAAATATATATATGCATAAACTAATGAGCGAAATTTATGCATCATTAGATCTCTAACTATTAGCAATGGTAGAGAAGTTTTGTTGCTTTGTGCTTATGAGTTAAATTGTCTTTGCAACACGAAAACATGGGAATGGAATTAATTATCTGTGACTAATTTGTTTTGTTGACAGTCTGATCTCTCTCTCTCTCTCTATCTCTGTGCTTAATCCTCTCTCTC
>NC_091574.1:734982-751618 GCF_042767895.1 Penaeus vannamei
CCTAACCTAACCTAACCTAACCTAACCTAACCTAACCAACGTAACCTAACCTAAACTCCCCAAATTGCAGGAACTGTAACCTATCGTGGATTAGAGTGATTTACGATCAAGTTTATGTGAGAAAACGAAATTTGGAGTCTCCTGGTTAAATTTGAGCCTAACCTAACCTAACCTAACCTAACCAACGTAACCTAACCTAACCTCCCCAAATTGCAGGTACTGTAACCTATCGTGGATTAGAGTGATTTACGATCAAGTTTATGTGAGAAAACGAAATTTGGAGTCTCCTGGTTAAATTTGAGCCTAACCTAACCTAACCTAACCTAACCTAACCTAACCTAACCTAACCAACGTAACCTAACCTAACCTCCCCAAATTGCAGGTACTGTAACCTATCGTGGATTAGAGTGATTTACGATCAAGTTTATGTGAGAAAACGAAATTTGGAGTCTCCTGGTTAAATTTGAGCCTAACCTAACCTAACCTAACCTAACCTAACCTAACCAACGTAACCTAACCTAACCTCCCCAAATTGCAGGTACTGTAACCTATCGTGGATTAGAGTGATTTACGATCAAGTTTATGTGAGAAAACGAAATTTGGAGTCTCCTGGTTAAATTTGAGCCTAACCTAACCTAACCTAACCTAACCTAACCTAACCTAACCTAACCAACGTAACCTAACCTAACCTCCCCAAATTGCAGGTACTGTAACCTATCGTGGATTAGAGTGATTTACGATCAAGTTTATGTGAGAAAACGAAATTTGGAGTCTCCTGGTTAAATTTGAGCCTAACCTAACCTAACCTAACCTAACCTAACCAACGTAACCTAACCTAACCTCCCCAAATTGCAGGTACTGTAACCTATCGTGGATTAGAGTGATTTACGATCAAGTTTATGTGAGAAAACGAAATTTGGAGTCTCCTGGTTAAATTTGAGCCTAACCTAACCTAACCTAACCTAACCTAACCTAACCAACGTAACCTAACCTAACCTCCCCAAATTGCAGGTACTGTAACCTATCGTGGATTAGAGTGATTTACGATCAAGTTTATGTGAGAAAACGAAATTTGGAGTCTCCTGGTTAAATTTGAGCCTAACCTAACCTAACCTAACCTAACCTAACCTAACCAACGTAACCTAACCTAACCTCCCCAAATTGCAGGTACTGTAACCTATCGTGGATTAGAGTGATTTACGATCAAGTTTATGTGAGAAAACGAAATTTGGAGTCTCCTGGTTAAATTTGAGCCTAACCTAACCTAACCTAACCTAACCTAACCTAACCTAACCTAACCAACGTAACCTAACCTAACCTCCCCAAATTGCAGGTACTGTAACCTATCGTGGATTAGAGTGATTTACGATCAAGTTTATGTGAGAAAACGAAATTTGGAGTCTCCTGGTTAAATTTGAGCCTAACCTAACCTAACCTAACCTAACCTAACCTAACCAACGTAACCTAACCTAACCTCCCCAAATTGCAGGTACTGTAACCTATCGTGGATTAGAGTGATTTACGATCAAGTTTATGTGAGAAAACGAAATTTGGAGTCTCCTGGTTAAATTTGAGCCTAACCTAACCTAACCTAACCTAACCTAACCAACGTAACCTAACCTAACCTCCCCAAATTGCAGGTACTGTAACCTATCGTGGATTAGAGTGATTTACGATCAAGTTTATGTGAGAAAACGAAATTTGGAGTCTCCTGGTTAAATTTGAGCCTAACCTAACCTAACCTAACCTAACCTAACCAACGTAACCTAACCTAACCTCCCCAAATTGCAGGTACTGTAACCTATCGTGGATTAGAGTGATTTACGATCAAGTTTATGTGAGAAAACGAAATTTGGAGTCTCCTGGTTAAATTTGAGCCTAACCTAACCTAACCTAACCTAACCTAACCTAACCTAACCTAACCAACGTAACCTAACCTAACCTCCCCAAATTGCAGGTACTGTAACCTATCGTGGATTAGAGTGATTTACGATCAAGTTTATGTGAGAAAACGAAATTTGGAGTCTCCTGGTTAAATTTGAGCCTAACCTAACCTAACCTAACCTAACCTAACCTAACCAACGTAACCTAACCTAACCTCCCCAAATTGCAGGTACTGTAACCTATCGTGGATTAGAGTGATTTACGATCAAGTTTATGTGAGAAAACGAAATTTGGAGTCTCCTGGTTAAATTTGAGCCTAACCTAACCTAACCTAACCTAACCTAACCTAACCAACGTAACCTAACCTAACCTCCCCAAATTGCAGGTACTGTAACCTATCGTGGATTAGAGTGATTTACGATCAAGTTTATGTGAGAAAACGAAATTTGGAGTCTCCTGGTTAAATTTGAGCCTAACCTAACCTAACCTAACCTAACCTAACCTAACCTAACCAACGTAACCTAACCTAACCTCCCCAAATTGCAGGTACTGTAACCTATCGTGGATTAGAGTGATTTACGATCAAGTTTATGTGAGAAAACGAAATTTGGAGTCTCCTGGTTAAATTTGAGCCTAACCTAACCTAACCTAACCTAACCTAACCTAACCAACGTAACCTAACCTAACCTCCCCAAATTGCAGGTACTGTAACCTATCGTGGATTAGAGTGATTTACGATCAAGTTTATGTGAGAAAACGAAATTTGGAGTCTCCTGGTTAAATTTGAGCCTAACCTAACCTAACCTAACCTAACCTAACCTAACCTAACCAACGTAACCTAACCTAACCTCCCCAAATTGCAGGTACTGTAACCTATCGTGGATTAGAGTGATTTACGATCAAGTTTATGTGAGAAAACGAAATTTGGAGTCTCCTGGTTAAATTTGAGCCTAACCTAACCTAACCTAACCTAACCTAACCAACGTAACCTAACCTAACCTCCCCAAATTGCAGGTACTGTAACCTATCGTGGATTAGAGTGATTTACGATCAAGTTTATGTGAGAAAACGAAATTTGGAGTCTCCTGGTTAAATTTGAGCCTAACCTAACCTAACCTAACCTAACCTAACCTAACCAACGTAACCTAACCTAACCTCCCCAAATTGCAGGTACTGTAACCTATCGTGGATTAGAGTGATTTACGATCAAGTTTATGTGAGAAAACGAAATTTGGAGTCTCCTGGTTAAATTTGAGCCTAACCTAACCTAACCTAACCTAACCTAACCTAACCAACGTAACCTAACCTAACCTCCCCAAATTGCAGGTACTGTAACCTATCGTGGATTAGAGTGATTTACGATCAAGTTTATGTGAGAAAACGAAATTTGGAGTCTCCTGGTTAAATTTGAGCCTAACCTAACCTAACCTAACCTAACCTAACCTAACCTAACCTAACCTAACCTAACCAACGTAACCTAACCTAACCTCCCCAAATTGCAGGTACTGTAACCTATCGTGGATTAGAGTGATTTACGATCAAGTTTATGTGAGAAAACGAAATTTGGAGTCTCCTGGTTAAATTTGAGCCTAACCTAACCTAACCTAACCTAACCTAACCTAACCAACGTAACCTAACCTAACCTCCCCAAATTGCAGGTACTGTAACCTATCGTGGATTAGAGTGATTTACGATCAAGTTTATGTGAGAAAACGAAATTTGGAGTCTCCTGGTTAAATTTGAGCCTAACCTAACCTAACCTAACCTAACCTAACCTAACCTAACCTAACCAACGTAACCTAACCTAACCTCCCCAAATTGCAGGTACTGTAACCTATCGTGGATTAGAGTGATTTACGATCAAGTTTATGTGAGAAAACGAAATTTGGAGTCTCCTGGTTAAATTTGAGCCTAACCTAACCTAACCTAACCTAACCTAACCAACGTAACCTAACCTAACCTCCCCAAATTGCAGGTACTGTAACCTATCGTGGATTAGAGTGATTTACGATCAAGTTTATGTGAGAAAACGAAATTTGGAGTCTCCTGGTTAAATTTGAGCCTAACCTAACCTAACCTAACCTAACCTAACCTAACCAACGTAACCTAACCTAACCTCCCCAAATTGCAGGTACTGTAACCTATCGTGGATTAGAGTGATTTACGATCAAGTTTATGTGAGAAAACGAAATTTGGAGTCTCCTGGTTAAATTTGAGCCTAACCTAACCTAACCTAACCTAACCTAACCTAACCTAACCAACGTAACCTAACCTAACCTCCCCAAATTGCAGGTACTGTAACCTATCGTGGATTAGAGTGATTTACGATCAAGTTTATGTGAGAAAACGAAATTTGGAGTCTCCTGGTTAAATTTGAGCCTAACCTAACCTAACCTAACCTAACCAACGTAACCTAACCTAACCTCCCCAAATTGCAGGTACTGTAACCTATCGTGGATTAGAGTGATTTACGATCAAGTTTATGTGAGAAAACGAAATTTGGAGTCTCCTGGTTAAATTTGAGCCTAACCTAACCTAACCTAACCTAACCTAACCAACGTAACCTAACCTAACCTCCCCAAATTGCAGGTACTGTAACCTATCGTGGATTAGAGTGATTTACGATCAAGTTTATGTGAGAAAACGAAATTTGGAGTCTCCTGGTTAAATTTGAGCCTAACCTAACCTAACCTAACCTAACCTAACCTAACCTAACCAACGTAACCTAACCTAACCTCCCCAAATTGCAGGTACTGTAACCTATCGTGGATTAGAGTGATTTACGATCAAGTTTATGTGAGAAAACGAAATTTGGAGTCTCCTGGTTAAATTTGAGCCTAACCTAACCTAACCTAACCTAACCTAACCTAACCTAACCAACGTAACCTAACCTAACCTCCCCAAATTGCAGGTACTGTAACCTATCGTGGATTAGAGTGATTTACGATCAAGTTTATGTGAGAAAACGAAATTTGGAGTCTCCTGGTTAAATTTGAGCCTAACCTAACCTAACCTAACCTAACCTAACCAACGTAACCTAACCTAACCTCCCCAAATTGCAGGTACTGTAACCTATCGTGGATTAGAGTGATTTACGATCAAGTTTATGTGAGAAAACGAAATTTGGAGTCTCCTGGTTAAATTTGAGCCTAACCTAACCTAACCTAACCTAACCTAACCTAACCAACGTAACCTAACCTAACCTCCCCAAATTGCAGGTACTGTAACCTATCGTGGATTAGAGTGATTTACGATCAAGTTTATGTGAGAAAACGAAATTTGGAGTCTCCTGGTTAAATTTGAGCCTAACCTAACCTAACCTAACCTAACCTAACCTAACCTAACCTAACCAACGTAACCTAACCTAACCTCCCCAAATTGCAGGTACTGTAACCTATCGTGGATTAGAGTGATTTACGATCAAGTTTATGTGAGAAAACGAAATTTGGAGTCTCCTGGTTAAATTTGAGCCTAACCTAACCTAACCTAACCTAACCTAACCTAACCAACGTAACCTAACCTAACCTCCCCAAAAAGCAGGTACTGTAACCTATCGTGGATTAGAGTGATTTACGATCAAGTTTATGTGAGAAAACGAAATTTGGAGTCTCCTGGTTAAATTTGAGCCTAACCTAACCTAACCTAACCTAACCTAACCAACGTAACCTAACCTAACCTCCCCAAATTGCAGGTACTGTAACCTATCGTGGATTAGAGTGATTTACGATCAAGTTTATGTGAGAAAACGAAATTTGGAGTCTCCTGGTTAAATTTGAGCCTAACCTAACCTAACCTAACCAACGTAACCTAACCTAACCTCCCCAAATTGCAGGTACTGTAACCTATCGTGGATTAGAGTGATTTACGATCAAGTTTATGTGAGAAAACGAAATTTGGAGTCTCCTGGTTAAATTTGAGCCTAACCTAACCTAACCTAACCTAACCTAACCTAACCTAACCAACGTAACCTAACCTAACCTCCCCAAATTGCAGGTACTGTAACCTATCGTGGATTAGAGTGATTTACGATCAAGTTTATGTGAGAAAACGAAATTTGGAGTCTCCTGGTTAAATTTGAGCCTAACCTAACCTAACCTAACCTAACCTAACCTAACCAACGTAACCTAACCTAACCTCCCCAAATTGCAGGTACTGTAACCTATCGTGGATTAGAGTGATTTACGATCAAGTTTATGTGAGAAAACGAAATTTGGAGTCTCCTGGTTAAATTTGAGCCTAACCTAACCTAACCTAACCTAACCTAACCTAACCAACGTAACCTAACCTAACCTCCCCAAATTGCAGGTACTGTAACCTATCGTGGATTAGAGTGATTTACGATCAAGTTTATGTGAGAAAACGAAATTTGGAGTCTCCTGGTTAAATTTGAGCCTAACCTAACCTAACCTAACCTAACCTAACCTAACCTAACCTAACCAACGTAACCTAACCTAACCTCCCCAAATTGCAGGTACTGTAACCTATCGTGGATTAGAGTGATTTACGATCAAGTTTATGTGAGAAAACGAAATTTGGAGTCTCCTGGTTAAATTTGAGCCTAACCTAACCTAACCTAACCTAACCTAACCTAACCAACGTAACCTAACCTAACCTCCCCAAATTGCAGGTACTGTAACCTATCGTGGATTAGAGTGATTTACGATCAAGTTTATGTGAGAAAACGAAATTTGGAGTCTCCTGGTTAAATTTGAGCCTAACCTAACCTAACCTAACCTAACCTAACCTAACCTAACCTAACCTAACCAACGTAACCTAACCTAACCTCCCCAAATTGCAGGTACTGTAACCTATCGTGGATTAGAGTGATTTACGATCAAGTTTATGTGAGAAAACGAAATTTGGAGTCTCCTGGTTAAATTTGAGCCTAACCTAACCTAACCTAACCTAACCTAACCTAACCAACGTAACCTAACCTAACCTCCCCAAATTGCAGGTACTGTAACCTATCGTGGATTAGAGTGATTTACGATCAAGTTTATGTGAGAAAACGAAATTTGGAGTCTCCTGGTTAGATTTGAGCCTAACCTAACCTAACCTAACCTAACCTAACCAACGTAACCTAACCTAACCTCCCCAAATTGCAGGTACTGTAACCTATCGTGGATTAGAGTGATTTACGATCAAGTTTATGTGAGAAAACGAAATTTGGAGTCTCCTGGTTAAATTTGAGCCTAACCTAACCTAACCTAACCTAACCTAACCTAACCTAACCTAACCAACGTAACCTAACCTAACCTCCCCAAATTGCAGGTACTGTAACCTATCGTGGATTAGAGTGATTTACGATCAAGTTTATGTGAGAAAACGAAATTTGGAGTCTCCTGGTTAAATTTGAGCCTAACCTAACCTAACCTAACCTAACCTAACCAACGTAACCTAACCTAACCTCCCCAAATTGCAGGTACTGTAACCTATCGTGGATTAGAGTGATTTACGATCAAGTTTATGTGAGAAAACGAAATTTGGAGTCTCCTGGTTAAATTTGAGCCTAACCTAACCTAACCTAACCTAACCAACGTAACCTAACCTAACCTCCCCAAATTGCAGGTACTGTAACCTATCGTGGATTAGAGTGATTTACGATCAAGTTTATGTGAGAAAACGAAATTTGGAGTCTCCTGGTTAAATTTGAGCCTAACCTAACCTAACCTAACCTAACCTAACCAACGTAACCTAACCTAACCTCCCCAAATTGCAGGTACTGTAACCTATCGTGGATTAGAGTGATTTACGATCAAGTTTATGTGAGAAAACGAAATTTGGAGTCTCCTGGTTAAATTTGAGCCTAACCTAACCTAACCTAACCTAACCTAACCTAACCTAACCTAACCTCCCCAAATTGCAGGTACTGTAACCTATCGTGGATTAGAGTGATTTACGATCAAGTTTATGTGAGAAAACGAAATTTGGAGTCTCCTGGTTAAATTTGAGCCTAACCTAACCTAACCTAACCTAACCTAACCTAACCAACGTAACCTAACCTAACCTCCCCAAATTGCAGGTACTGTAACCTATCGTGGATTAGAGTGATTTACGATCAAGTTTATGTGAGAAAACGAAATTTGGAGTCTCCTGGTTAAATTTGAGCCTAACCTAACCTAACCTAACCTAACCTAACCTAACCAACGTAACCTAACCTAACCTCCCCAAATTGCAGGTACTGTAACCTATCGTGGATTAGAGTGATTTACGATCAAGCTTATGTGAGAAAACGAAATTTGGAGTCTCCTGGTTAAATTTGAGCCTAACCTAACCTAACCTAACCTAACCTAACCTAACCAACGTAACCTAACCTAACCTCCCCAAATTGCAGGTACTGTAACCTATCGTGGATTAGAGTGATTTACGATCAAGTTTATGTGAGAAAACGAAATTTGGAGTCTCCTGGTTAAATTTGAGCCTAACCTAACCTAACCTAACCTAACCTAACCTAACCAACGTAACCTAACCTAACCTCCCCAAATTGCAGGTACTGTAACCTATCGTGGATTAGAGTGATTTACGATCAAGTTTATGTGAGAAAACGAAATTTGGAGTCTCCTGGTTAAATTTGAGCCTAACCTAACCTAACCTAACCTAACCTAACCTAACCAACGTAACCTAACCTAACCTCCCCAAATTGCAGGTACTGTAACCTATCGTGGATTAGAGTGATTTACGATCAAGTTTATGTGAGAAAACGAAATTTGGAGTCTCCTGGTTAAATTTGAGCCTAACCTAACCTAACCTAACCTAACCTAACCTAACCTAACCAACGTAACCTAACCTAACCTCCCCAAATTGCAGGTACTGTAACCTATCGTGGATTAGAGTGATTTAAGATCAAGTTTATGTGAGAAAACGAAATTTGGAGTCTCCTGGTTAAATTTGAGCCTAACCTAACCTAACCTAACCTAACCTAACCTAACCAACGTAACCTAACCTAACCTCCCCAAATTGCAGGTACTGTAACCTATCGTGGATTAGAGTGATTTACGATCAAGTTTATGTGAGAAAACGAAATTTGGAGTCTCCTGGTTAAATTTGAGCCTAACCTAACCTAACCTAACCTAGTCTAACCTAACCTAACCAACGTACCCTAACCTAACCTCCCAAAATTGCAGGTACTGTAACCTATCGTGGATTAGAGTGATTTACGATCAAGTTTATGTGAGAAAACGAAATTTGGAGTCTCCTGGTTAAATTTGAGCCTAACCTAACCTAACCTAACCTAACCTAACCTAACCTAACCTAACCAACGTAACCTAACCTAACCTCCCCAAATTGCAGGTACTGTAACCTATCGTGGATTAGAGTGATTTACGATCAAGTTTATGTGAGAAAACGAAATTTGGAGTCTCCTGGTTAAATTTGAGCCTAACCTAACCTAACCTAACCTAACCTAACCTAACCAACGTAACCTAACCTAACCTCCCCAAATTGCAGGTACTGTAACCTATCGTGGATTAGAGTGATTTACGATCAAGTTTATGTGAGAAAACGAAATTTGGAGTCTCCTGGTTAAATTTGAGCCTAACCTAACCTAACCTAACCTAACCTAACCTAACCAACGTAACCTAACCTAACCTCCCCAAATTGCAGGTACTGTAACCTATCGTTGATTATAGTGATTTACGATCAAGTTTATGTGAGAAAACGAAATTTGGAGTCTCCTGGTTAAATTTGAGCCTAACCTAACCTAACCTAACCTAACCTAACCAACGTAACCTAACCTAACCTCCCCAAATTGCAGGTACTGTAACCTATCGTGGATTAGAGTGATTTACGATCAAGTTTATGTGAGAAAACGAAATTTGGAGTCTCCTGGTTAAATTTGAGCCTAACCTAACCTAACCTAACCTAACCTAACCTAACCAACGTAACCTAACCTAACCTCCCCAAATTGCAGGTACTGTAACCTATCGTGGATTAGAGTGATTTACGATCAAGTTTATGTGAGAAAACGAAATTTGGAGTCTCCTGGTTAAATTTGAGCCTAACCTAACCTAACCTAACCTAACCTAACCTAACCTAACCAACGTAACCTAACCTAACCTCCCCAAATTGCAGGTACTGTAACCTATCGTGGATTAGAGTGATTTACGATCAAGTTTATGTGAGAAAACGAAATTTGGAGTCTCCTGGTTAAATTTGAGCCTAACCTAACCTAACCTAACCTAACCTAACCTAACCAACGTAACCTAACCTAACCTCCCCAAATTGCAGGTACTGTAACCTATCGTGGATTAGAGTGATTTACGATCAAGTTTATGTGAGAAAACGAAATTTGGAGTCTCCTGGTTAAATTTGAGCCTAACCTAACCTAACCTAACCTAACCTAACCTAACCTAACCTAACCAACGTAACCTAACCTAACCTCCCCAAATTGCAGGTACTGTAACCTATCGTGGATTAGAGTGATTTACGATCAAGTTTATGTGAGAAAACGAAATTTGGAGTCTCCTGGTTAAATTTGAGCCTAACCTAACCTAACCTAACCTAACCTAACCTAACCAACGTAACCTAACCTAACCTCCCCAAATTGCAGGTACTGTAACCTATCGTGGATTAGAGTGATTTACGATCAAGTTTATGTGAGAAAACGAAATTTGGAGTCTCCTGGTTAAATTTGAGCCTAACCTAACCTAACCTAACCTAACCTAACCTAACCAACGTAACCTAACCTAACCTCCCCAAATTGCAGGTACTGTAACCTATCGTGGATTAGAGTGATTTACGATCAAGTTTATGTGAGAAAACGAAATTTGGAGTCTCCTGGTTAAATTTGAGCCTAACCTAACCTAACCTAACCTAACCTAACCTAACCTAACCTAACCAACGTAACCTAACCTAACCTCCCCAAATTGCAGGTACTGTAACCTATCGTGGATTAGAGTGATTTACGATCAAGTTTATGTGAGAAAACGAAATTTGGAGTCTCCTGGTTAAATTTGAGCCTAACCTAACCTAACCTAACCTAACCTAACCTAACCAACGTAACCTAACCTAACCTCCCCAAATTGCAGGTACTGTAACCTATCGTGGATTAGAGTGATTTACGATCAAGTTTATGTGAGAAAACGAAATTTGGAGTCTCCTGGTTAAATTTGAGCCTAACCTAACCTAACCTAACCTAACCTAACCTAACCAACGTAACCTAACCTAACCTCCCCAAATTGCAGGTACTGTAACCTATCGTGGATTAGAGTGATTTACGATCAAGTTTATGTGAGAAAACGAAATTTGGAGTCTCCTGGTTAAATTTGAGCCTAACCTAACCTAACCTAACCTAACCTAACCTAACCAACGTAACCTAACCTAACCTCCCCAAATTGCAGGTACTGTAACCTATCGTGGATTAGAGTGATTTACGATCAAGTTTATGTGAGAAAACGAAATTTGGAGTCTCCTGGTTAAATTTGAGCCTAACCTAACCTAACCTAACCTAACCTAACCTAACCAACGTAACCTAACCTAACCTCCCCAAATTGCAGGTACTGTAACCTATCGTGGATTAGAGTGATTTACGATCAAGTTTATGTGAGAAAACGAAATTTGGAGTCTCCTGGTTAAATTTGAGCCTAACCTAACCTAACCTAACCTAACCTAACCTAACCTAACCAACGTAACCTAACCTAACCTCCCCAAATTGCAGGTACTGTAACCTATCGTGGATTAGAGTGATTTACGATCAAGTTTATGTGAGAAAACGAAATTTGGAGTCTCCTGGTTAAATTTGAGCCTAACCTAACCTAACCTAACCTAACCTAACCAACGTAACCTAACCTAACCTCCCCAAATTGCAGGTACTGTAACCTATCGTGGATTAGAGTGATTTACGATCAAGTTTATGTGAGAAACCAAATTTGGAGTCTCCTGGTTAAATTTGAGCCTAACCTAACCTAACCTAACCTAACCTAACCTAACCAACGTAACCTAACCTAACCTCCCCAAATTGCAGGTACTGTAACCTATCGTGGATTAGAGTGATTTACGATCAAGTTTATGTGAGAAAACGAAATTTGGAGTCTCCTGGTTAAATTTGAGCCTAACCTAACCTAACCTAACCTAACCTAACCTAACCAACGTAACCTAACCTAACCTCCCCAAATTGCAGGTACTGTAACCTATCGTGGATTAGAGTGATTTACGATCAAGTTTATGTGAGAAAACGAAATTTGGAGTCTCCTGGTTAAATTTGAGCCTAACCTAACCTAACCTAACCTAACCTAACCTAACCAACGTAACCTAACCTAACCTCCCCAAATTGCAGGTACTGTAACCTATCGTGGATTAGAGTGATTTACGATCAAGTTTATGTGAGAAAACGAAATTTGGAGTCTCCTGGTTAAATTTGAGCCTAACCTAACCTAACCTAACCTAACCTAACCTAACCAACGTAACCTAACCTAACCTCCCCAAATTGCAGGTACTGTAACCTATCGTGGATTAGAGTGATTTACGATCAAGTTTATGTGAGAAAACGAAATTTGGAGTCTCCTGGTTAAATTTGAGCCTAACCTAACCTAACCTAACCTAACCTAACCTAACCAACGTAACCTAACCTAACCTCCCCAAATTGCAGGTACTGTAACCTATCGTGGATTAGAGTGATTTACGATCAAGTTTATGTGAGAAAACGAAATTTGGAGTCTCCTGGTTAAATTTGAGCCTAACCTAACCTAACCTAACCTAACCAACGTAACCTAACCTAACCTCCCCAAATTGCAGGTACTGTAACCTATCGTGGATTAGAGTGATTTACGATCAAGTTTATGTGAGAAAACGAAATTTGGAGTCTCCTGGTTAAATTTGAGCCTAACCTAACCTAACCTAACCTAACCTAACCTAACCAACGTAACCTAACCTAACCTCCCCAAATTGCAGGTACTGTAACCTATCGTGGATTAGAGTGATTTACGATCAAGTTTATGTGAGAAAACGAAATTTGGAGTCTCCTGGTTAAATTTGAGCCTAACCTAACCTAACCTAACCTAACCTAACCTAACCAACGTAACCTAACCTAACCTCCCCAAATTGCAGGTACTGTAACCTATCGTGGATTAGAGTGATTTACGATCAAGTTTATGTGAGAAAACGAAATTTGGAGTCTCCTGGTTAAATTTGAGCCTAACCTAACCTAACCTAACCTAACCTAACCTAACCAACGTAACCTAACCTAACCTCCCCAAATTGCAGGTACTGTAACCTATCGTGGATTAGAGTGATTTACGATCAAGTTTATGTGAGAAAACGAAATTTGGAGTCTCCTGGTTAAATTTGAGCCTAACCTAACCTAACCTAACCTAACCTAACCTAACCAACGTAACCTAACCTAACCTCCCCAAATTGCAGGTACTGTAACCTATCGTGGATTAGAGTGCTTTACGATCAAGTTTATGTGAGAAAACGAAATTTGGAGTCTCCTGGTTAAATTTGAGCCTAACCTAACCTAACCTAACCTAACCTAACCAACGTAACCTAACCTAACCTCCCCAAATTGCAGGTACTGTAACCTATCGTGGATTAGAGTGATTTACGATCAAGTTTATGTGAGAAAACGAAATTTGGAGTCTCCTGGTTAAATTTGAGCCTAACCTAACCTAACCTAACCTAACCTAACCTAACCAACGTAACCTAACCTAACCTCCCCAAATTGCAGGTACTGTAACCTATCGTGGATTAGAGTGATTTACGATCAAGTTTATGTGAGAAAACGAAATTTGGAGTCTCCTGGTTAAATTTGAGCCTAACCTAACCTAACCTAACCTAACCTAACCAACGTAACCTAACCTAACCTCCCCAAATTGCAGGTACTGTAACCTATCGTGGATTAGAGTGATTTACGATCAAGTTTATGTGAGAAAACGAAATTTGGAGTCTCCTGGTTAAATTTGAGCCTAACCTAACCTAACCTAACCTAACCTAACCTAACCAACGTAACCTAACCTAACCTCCCCAAATTGCAGGTACTGTAACCTATCGTGGATTAGAGTGATTTACGATCAAGTTTATGTGAGAAAACGAAATTTGGAGTCTCCTGGTTAAATTTGAGCCTAACCTAACCTAACCTAACCTAACCTAACCGAACCTAACCTAACCTAACCTAACCTAACCTAACCAACGTAACCTAACCTAACCTCCCCAAATTGCAGGTACTGTAACCTATCGTGGATTAGAGTGATTTACGATCAAGTTTATGTGAGAAAACGAAATTTGGAGTCTCCTGGTTAAATTTGAGCCTAACCTAACCTAACCTAACCTAACCTAACCTAACCTAACCAACGTAACCTAACCTAACCTCCCCAAATTGCAGGTACTGTAACCTATCGTGGATTAGAGTGATTTACGATCAAGTTTATGTGAGAAAACGAAATTTGGAGTCTCCTGGTTAAATTTGAGCCTAACCTAACCTAACCTAACCTAACCTAACCAACGTAACCTAACCTAACCTCCCCAAATTGCAGGTACTGTAACCTATCGTGGATTAGAGTGATTTACGATCAAGTTTATGTGAGAAAACGAAATTTGGAGTCTCCTGGTTAAATTTGAGCCTAACCTAACCTAACCTAACCTAACCTAACCTAACCAACGTAACCTAACCTAACCTCCCCAAATTGCAGGTACTGTAACCTATCGTGGATTAGAGTGATTTACGATCAAGTTTATGTGAGAAAACGAAATTTGGAGTCTCCTGGTTAAATTTGAGCCTAACCTAACCTAACCTAACCTAACCTAACCGAACCTAACCTAACCAACGTAACCTAACCTAACCTCCCCAAATTGCAGGTACTGTAACCTATCGTGGATTAGAGTGATTTACGATCAAGTTTATGTGAGAAAACGAAATTTGGAGTCTCCTGGTTAAATTTGAGCCTAACCTAACCTAACCTAACCTAACCTAACCTAACCAACGTAACCTAACCTAACCTCCCCAAATTGCAGGTACTGTAACCTATCGTGGATTAGAGTGATTTACGATCAAGTTTATGTGAGAAAACGAAATTTGGAGTCTCCTGGTTAAATTTGAGCCTAACCTAACCTAACCTAACCTAACCTAACCTAACCAACGTAACCTAACCTAACCTCCCCAAATTGCAGGTACTGTAACCTATCGTGGATTAGAGTGATTTACGATCAAGTTTATGTGAGAAAACGAAATTTGGAGTCTCCTGGTTAAATTTGAGCCTAACCTAACCTAACCTAACCTAACCTAACCAACGTAACCTAACCTAACCTCCCCAAATTGCAGGTACTGTAACCTATCGTGGATTAGAGTGATTTACGATCAAGTTTATGTGAGAAAACGAAATTTGGAGTCTCCTGGTTAAATTTGAGCCTAACCTAACCTAACCTAACCTAACCTAACCTAACCAACGTAACCTAACCTAACCTCCCCAAATTGCAGGTACTGTAACCTATCGTGGATTAGAGTGATTTACGATCAAGTTTATGTGAGAAAACGAAATTTGGAGTCTCCTGGTTAAATTTGAGCCTAACCTAACCTAACCTAACCTAACCTAACCTAACCAACGTAACCTAACCTAACCTCCCCAAATTGCAGGTACTGTAACCTATCGTGGATTAGAGTGATTTACGATCAAGTTTATGTGAGAAAACGAAATTTGGAGTCTCCTGGTTAAATTTGAGCCTAACCTAACCTAACCTAACCTAACCTAACCAACGTAACCTAAGCTAACCTCCCCAAATTGCAGGTACTGTAACCTATCGTGGATTAGAGTGATTTACGATCAAGTTTATGTGAGAAAACGAAATTTGGAGTCTCCTGGTTAAATTTGAGCCTAACCTAACCTAACCTAACCTAACCTAACCTAACCAACGTAACCTAACCTAACCTCCCCAAATTGCAGGTACTGTAACCTATCGTGGATTAGAGTGATTTACGATCAAGTTTATGTGAGAAAACGAAATTTGGAGTCTCCTGGTTAAATTTGAGCCTAACCTAACCTAACCTAACCTAACCTAACCTAACCTAACCTAACCAACGTAACCTAACCTAACCTCCCCAAATTGCAGGTACTGTAACCTATCGTGGATTAGAGTGATTTACGATCAAGTTTATGTGAGAAAACGAAATTTGGAGTCTCCTGGTTAAATTTGAGCCTAACCTAACCTAACCTAACCTAACCTAACCAACGTAACCTAACCTAACCTCCCCAAATTGCAGGTACTGTAACCTATCGTGGATTAGAGTGATTTACGATCAAGTTTATGTGAGAAAACGAAATTTGGAGTCTCCTGGTTAAATTTGAGCCTAACCTTGCCCTAACCTAACCTAACCTAACCTAACCAACGTAACCTAACCTAACCTCCCCAAATTGCAGGTACTGTAACCTATCGTGGATTAGAGTGATTTACGATCAAGTTTATGTGAGAAAACGAAATTTGGAGTCTCCTGGTTAAATTTGAGCCTAACCTAACCTAACCTAACCTAACCTAACCTAACCAACGTAACCTAACCTAACCTCCCCAAATTGCAGGTACTGTAACCTATCGTGGATTAGAGTGATTTACGATCAAGTTTATGTGAGAAAACGAAATTTGGAGTCTCCTGGTTAAATTTGAGCCTAACCTAACCTAACCTAACCTAACCTAACCTAACCTAACCTAACCAACGTAACCTAACCTAACCTCCCCAAATTGCAGGTACTGTAACCTATCGTGGATTAGAGTGATTTACGATCAAGTTTATGTGAGAAAACGAAATTTGGAGTCTCCTGGTTAAATTTGA
>NC_091574.1:772118-779618 GCF_042767895.1 Penaeus vannamei
CATAACTGCAATAACTACCACTATTACTATTACTACCACTACTACTGCTGCGGTTGCTGCTACTACTACAACCTCTACAGCTACTAATGCTACGGTCATTAACGCTATTCATACGATTATTATCATTATTATCATTATAATCATCATCAGCATTACCGTTACTGTCAATGTACTCTCCCTATCAGACTGCAAGTGTAATTTCTACGGCAACCACCACAGTAACAGTAATGCTGGCAGCAATTAGCACAGCCAAAGATAACTGCATCAAGAACTGGCACCGGGATCGAGTAGGGGCGCGAGGGCCAGGAAGCAAAGGCCATTCGCGGGCGTGGCCTTACCGAGCGTCTGGTGGCAGCTGTCGTCGAAGCAGGCGTCGTGGGCGGCCAGGCGGGCGGGGTTGAGGCTGCTGTACGACGACGACAGCTGCAAGCACGTCTGCAGCGGCTGCTGCTCGTGTCCGCACTGGCACCGCGCGCCGAGGCTGTGTTCCTGGCTCTGCTGCTCCAGCTGCTGCTGCAGGTGCGGCTGGCCGTGGTAGATGACCTGCGGCGCGGGCTTGGCCGGGTGGCAGAGCGGGCGGGGGGCCTGCAGGAGGGCGGCGCCCCGCGGGAGGGCGTAGGACTCGGCGCTGTGGTGCGACGCCAGGGACACGCGGTCCTCCTCGGGGAACTCGAGGTAGCAGTCGGCCGGAAGCTGCTGCTGCTGCTGCGGCGGCGGGTGCAGGTGCAGCGGCTGCGGCTGCGGGTTCGGGGGCTGCTGCGGGCGGAGCAAGGCCTCCCCGCTGCCGGAGCCCCTCGGGCACACGTCGGGCCTGCTGAGGGCGAGGCCCGCGGGCGGGAACTCGCCCAAGGCCTTGGCGCCCATCTGCGGCGAGAACTCGGGCGGCAGCGCGTAGATGCTCATCTCCTGGCGCGGCATTCTGTCGGCGCCGAGGCCGCGGCCGTCCGCGTGCGGCAGGGCGTCCGGCGCCGCCAGGCCGTAGCTGCCCTTGCGCGAGGACGCGTCGCCCTGCGGCAGGAAGGCGTCGGCGCGCGCCAGGCTGTCCTTGTCGTCGAAGAGGAAGCGGTCGCTCTGCACGCGGACGCCGCCGTTGAGCAAGGGGCTGGCGCTCTTGGGCCGCGGGCTGCTGCTGGCCAGGGGCGGCGGCAGGAGGGGCGGCGCGGCCTCCAGCTCGGGCGCGAGGGACGCCAGGGCGCCGCCGGGGCACTCGTCCACGCGCGTCTGGCACTCCACCTGCTGGGGGACGAGACAAAAGCTCCTGTGAATGGCTCGCCTCCGCCACCTTATAACACAAAAAAAACATCAAATTCCTCAAATCAACAACCTCTCTTCACCTTCCACCGATCCTTCAACCTCCTGCGCCCATGCAACGCCTCATGCAACAGCTGCAACTCACGTGGTAGTCTGGCGGAGGCGCCTCGTTGGCGGAGGTGAGGGGGAGGTGCTCGTCGGGGGCGGGGGGGCCGGGGGTGGTGGCGGGGGTGTACACCTCGAAGGCCGTCGACTTGCTGGAAGAGGCTGAGGGGGGGGGGGAGAGGACCAATATTTCATCAGATTATTGTTTTTTATCATTAAAATCATTACAATAACGATATTGACAGTACAGTAATTGTAGAGAGTAAACTGACAAGATATACAAGAGGGACAGACAGGCAGACAGACATAGAGAGAGAGAGAGAGAGAATGAAGATAATAGATAGCCATATAAATTGGCAGATAGATGAATAGATATGTTGACAGATATACCGTGAAACAGACACACGCACAAAAAAAAAATAAATAAATAAATAGATAAAATGAAATAAAACACACAGATAGATAGGCAGATATAAAGATATTAACATAGACATACACACACACACGCACACACACACACACACACACAAACAAACACACAAACAAACAAACAGACCGACAGACATAAACAGACACAGACAGAAAAGACAAGACCTATCCGGAAGCGCAGAGAAATTTCAATATATAAATATTCCGTCAAGATGGCCAAGGGCTTCACTTTATCAACAACCATGGCTGAAGGCTGGAAAATATAAATTACAATAAAGGTTTCTCGAACTTCTATGGAATGTGATTCTAATAAATAATTTATAGAATTTAGAAAAAAAGGGAATTTGATTCTAAAGTATAATTAATTTGTAGGATTTAGAAAAAAAAAGGGAATTTGATTCTAAGGTATAAATAATTTGTAGGATTTAGAAAAAAAAGCAATTTGATTCTAAGGTATAAATGATTTGTAGGATTTAGAAAAGAAAAGGAATTTGATTCTAAGGTATAAATAATTTGTAGGATTTAGAAAAAAAAGGAATTTGATTCTAATGTATAAATAATTTGTAGGATTAAGAAAAAAAAAAGGAATTTGATTCTAAGGTATAAATAATTTGTAGGATTTAGAAAAAAAAGGAATTTGATTCTAAGGTATAATTAATTTGTAGGATTTAGAAAAAAAAGGAATTTGATTCTTAAGTATAAATAATTTGTAGGATTTAGACAAAAAAAGGAATTTGATTCTAAGGTATAAATAATTTGTAGGATTTAGAAAAAAGGAATTTGATTCTAAGGTATAAATAATTTGTAGGATTTAGAAAAAAAAGGAATTTGATTCTAAGGTATAAATAATTTGTAGGATTTAGAAAAAAAAAGGAATTTGATTCTAAGGTATAAATAATTTGTAGGATTTAGAAAAAAAGGAATTTGATTCTAAGGTATAAATAATTTGTAGGATTTAGAAAAAAGGAATTTGATTCTAAGGTATAAATAATTTGTAGGATTTAGATAAAAAGGAATTTGATTCTAAGGTATAAATAATTTGTAGGATTTAGAAAAAAAAGGAATTTGATTCTAAAGTATAAATGATTTGTAGGATTTAGAAAAAAAGGGAATTTGATTCTAAGGTATAAATAATTTGTAGGATTTAGAAAAAAAAGGAATTTGATTCTAAGGTATAAATAATTTGTAGGATTTAGAAAAAAAGGAATTTGATTCTAAGGAATAAATAATTTGTAGGATTTAGAAAAAAAAGGAATTTGATTCTAAGGTATAAATAATTTGGAGGATTTAGAAAAAAAGGAATTTGATTCTAAGGTATAAATAATATGTAGGATTTAGAAAAAAAAGGAATTTGATTCTAAGGTATAAATAATTTGTAGGATTTAGAAAAAAAAGGAATTTGATTCTAAGGTATAAATAATTTGTAGGATTTAGAAAAAAAAAGGAATTTGATTCTAAGGAATAAATAATTTGTAGGATTAAGAAAAAAAAAAGGAATTTGATTCTAAGGTATAAATAATTTGTAGGATTTAGAAAAAAAGGGAATTTGATTCTAAGGTATAAATAATTTGTAGGATTTAGAAAAAAAAGGAATTTGATTCTAAGGTATAAATAATTTGTAGGATTTAGAAAAAAAAAAAAAGGAATTTGATTCTAAGGTATAAATAATTTAGAGGATTTAGAAAAAAAAGGAATTTGATTCTAAGGTATAAATAATTTGTAGGATTTAGAAAAAAGGAAATTTGATTCTAAGGTAAAAATAATTTGTAGGATTTAGATAAAAAGGGAATTTGATTCTAAGGTATAAATAATTTGTAGGATTTGGAAAAAAAGGAATTTGATTCTAAGGTATAAATAATTTGTAGGATTTAGAAAAAAAAAAGAAATTTGATTCTAAGGTATAAATAATTTGTAGGATTTAGAAAAAAAGGAATTTGATTCTAAGGTATAAATAATTTGGAGGATTTTGAAAAAAAAGGAATTTGATTCTAAGGTATAAATAATTTGTAGGATTTAGAAAAAAAAATTGATTCTAAGGTATAAATAATTTGTAGGATTTAGAAAAAAAAGAAATTTGATTCTAAGGTATAAATAATTTGTAGAATTTAGAAAAAAAGGAATTTGATTCTAAGGTATAAATAATTTGTAGGATTTAGAAAAAAAAGGAATTTGATTCTAAGGTATAAATAATTTGTAGGATTTAGAAAAAAAAGGAATTTGATTCTAAGGTATAAATAATTTGTAGGATTTAGAAAAAACTGGAATTTGATTCTAAGGCATAAATAATTTGTAGGATTTAGAAAAAAAAGGAATTTGATACTAAGGTATAAATAATTTGTAGGATTTAGAAAAAAGGAATTTGATTCTAAGGCATAAATAATTTGTAGGATTTAGAAAAAAGGAATTTGATTCTAAGGTATAAATAATTTGTAGGATTTAATAAAAAAAGGAATTTGATTCTAAGGTATAAATAATTTGTAGGATTTAGAAAAAAAAGGAATTTGATTCTAAGGTATAAATAATTTGTAGGATTTAGAAAAAAAAAGGAATTTGATTCTAAGGTATAAATAATTTGTAGGATTTAGAAAAAAAGGGAATTTGATTCTAAGGTATAAATAATTTGTAGGATTTAAAAAAAAAAAAAAAAAGGTATTTGATTCCAAGGTATAAATAATTTGAAGGATTTAGAAAAAAAAGGAATTTGATTCTAAGGTATAAATAATTTGTAGGATTTAGAAAAAAAAGGAATTTGATTATAAGGTATAAATAATTTGTAGGATTTAAAAAAAAAAAAAAGAAAGGTATTTGATTCCAAGGTATAAATAATTTGTAGGATTTAGAAAAAAAAAAGGAATTTGGTTCTAAGGTATAAATAATTTGTAGGATTTAGAAAAAAAAAAAAGGAATTTGGTTCTAAGGTATAAATAATTTGTAGGATTTAGAAAAAAAAGGAATTTGATTATAAGGTATAAATAATTTGTAGGATTTAGAAAAAAAAAGGAATTTGATTCTAAGGTATAAATAATTTGTAGAATTTAGAAAAAAAAAGGAATTTGATTCTAAGGTATAAATAATTTGTAGGATTTAGAAAAAAAAGGAATTTGATTCTAAGGTATAAATAATTTGTAGGATTTAGAAAAAAAGAATTTGATTCTAAGGTATAAATAATTTGTAGAATTTAGAAAAAAAAGGAATTTGATTCTAAGGTATAAATAATTTGTAGAATTTAGAAAAAAAAGGAATTTGATTCTAAGGTATAAATAATTTGGAGGATTTAGAAAAAAAGGAATTTGATTCTAAAGTATAAATAATTTGTAGGATTTAGAAAAAAAGGAATTTGATTCTAAGGTATAAATAATTTGTAGGATTTAGAAAAAAAAAGGAATTTGATTCTAAGGTATAAACAATTTGTAGGATTAAGAAAAAAAGGAATTTGATTCTAAGGTATAAATAATTTGTAGGATTTAGAAAAAAAAGGAATTTGATTCTAAGGTATAAATAATTTGGAGGATTTAGAAAAAAAAAGGAATTTGATTCTAAGGTATAAATAATTTGGAGGATTTAGAAAAAAAAAGGAATTTGATTCTAAGGTATAAATAATTTGTAGGATTTAGAAAAAAAAGGAATTTGATTCTAAGGTATAAATAATTTGTAGGATTTAGAAAAAAAAGGAATTTGATTCTAAGGTATAAATAATTTGTAGGATTTAGAAAAAAAAGGAATTTGATTCTAAGGTATAAATAATTTGTAGGATTAAGAAAAAAAGGAATTTGATTCTAAGGTATAAATAATTTGTAGGATTTAGAAAAAAAAGGAATTTGATTCTAAGGTATAAATAATTTGGAGGATTTAGAAAAAAAAAGGAATTTGATTCTAAGGTATAAATAATTTGTAGGATTTAGAAAAAAGGAATTTGATTCTAAGGTATAAATAAATTGTAGGATTTAGAAAAAAAAGGAATTTGGTTCTAAGGTATAAATAATTTGTAGGATTTAGAAAAAAAAGGGATTTGATCCTGCGGTATGAATACTTTGTAAGATAGAAAGGCATTAGATGAAATTGAATTTTTATTTATAACTATAATATAATTTATTTATCTACCATTCTATATCTATGTTTATATCTATCTATTTGTCTATTTATTCTTCCATCCATCTATCTGTCTTTTTGCCTGTCCCTCTACCTATCTATCTATCTGTTTGTTTGTCTCTCTATCTATTTATCTGCCTCTTTATAACTTTCTCTACATTTAACTATCTATTTTCTCTCTCTCTCTCTCTCTCTCTCTCTCTCTCTCTCTCTCTCTCTCTCTCCCTCTCTCTCTCTCTCTCTCTCTCTCTCTCTCTCTCTCTCTCTCTCTGTATGTGTGTATGTGTGTGTGTCTGTGTATACATATATACATATATAAATTCTGTGTATCTGTGTGTACATATATACATATATACATACATACATATATACATACATACATATATACATACATAAATATATACATACATACACATATCTATCTATCTATCTGCCTCTTTATAACTTTCTCTACATTTAACTATCTATTTTCTCTCTCTCTCTCTCTCTCTCTCTCTCTCTCTCTCTCTCTCTCTCTCTCTCTCTCTCTGTCTCTCTCTCTCTCTCTCTCTCTCTCTCTCTCTCTCTCTCTGTATGTGTGTCTGTGTGTGTGTCTGTGTATACATATATACATATATAAATTCTGTGTATCTGTGTGTACATATATACATATATACATACATACATATATACATACATACATATATACATACATAAATATATACATACATACACATACATATACCCGCATCCATGCACCCAGCCATCAGACGACCCCCCCCCCCCCCCTCCTTACCTGACATGCTCCTGTTCAGCGCCCGACGTCGGAGGAAGCAGACTATGATCGAGATGTTGAGGACCAGGAGGGCGGTGCCGGTGAGGGAAATGAGGAGGAGCATGAGGCGGGGCATCCGGGGCTGGCTGCCGTGGGTGCTGCCCCGAGCCACCTCCTCCAGGACGTCTGCGGGAGAGAAGAGGGAGGTGTTGGGTGTTGGGTTCTTCTGTGTGGAGGAGGGAGGGAGGGAGGGAAGGAAAGGGGTGAAGAGGAGAGAGAGGGGTGAAGAGGAGAGATAGGGAGGGAAAGGGGTGGAGAGGAGAGACAGGGAGAGGTGGGAGAGAGGGGTGAAAAGGAGGGGTTGGAGAGGGGGGGGGGTTGGGGGGGGAGAGTGAGGGGGGGAGGGAAGGAGGGGGTGAAGAGGAGAGACAGGGAGAAGGGGGAGAGAGGAGAGGGAAGGGAGAGGGAGAGAGGAGGTGGGGGAGTGAGGTGGAGGGGAGGGAAGGGGGTTAAAGAGGGAGAGGGAGGGTGAGGGGGTGAAAGGAGGGGGTGGAGAGGGAGAGGATGAGAGAGAGGGGAAGGGAGAATGAGGGAAAGGAGTAAAAGAAGGGGAGAGGAGAGAAGGGAGGGGGGAGGGAAGGGGTGAAAAGAGGGGAATGGGAGATGAAAGGAGGGGAGAGGAAAGTGATGAAGAGGGGTAAAAAGAAGGAAAATGAAATGATAGCGAGAAGGAGAAAAAGAAAGTGAGATTGCAAGAAGGAGGAGATGGAGGTGGAGGAGGGAATGGAGAAGGAGACCAATAACGATGACGCAGAGGAGAAGGAGAAGGGAGGAAGAAGAGAGGAAATTAGAGAAAGAACTGGACATGACAA
>NC_091574.1:789618-794618 GCF_042767895.1 Penaeus vannamei
TACCTATCAACCTACCTATTATGATTTTCCATTCATTAATTTACTGTAGTATTTTATTCACTAATTTACCTAATTATACAGTCATTATTCTACCTATTCATCCATTTGCTTCTTCCTTTCTTTATCAATTCAATAATCTCTTCATTCATTTTGCATTCATTCATCCATTCGTCATACAAACTCCAATCAAACAGATAAAAAAATGCATAAAAAAAATAGATAAATAAAAAAGATTAAAAAATCAATACCTATTGCTCTGAAAATTCCCACAAACTTCAAAAATCAGTTTATCTTCTTTTTCCTGAAAGCTTTTCGGTTTTCGATATAGCATTGCACTTGCATTGCTCGTCTCAATTGCATTATCCCTTCATCTCTTTCAGATGGGTTGTGGGAATGGCTGAATATATATAATTCTAAGTGTTAAGTGTTAAGTTAAGTGTATAAAATGGGTGAATATATATAACATAAGTGTATATAATGGATGAATGTATATAATTCTAAGTGTTAGATTAAATGTATATAATGTTAAGTGTATATAACGTGTGAATATATATAATTCAAAGTGTTGAGTTAAGTGTATATAATATTAAGTGTATGAAATGGGTGAATGTATATAATTCCGAGTGTTAAATCAAGTATATATAATGGGTGAATATATATAATTCCAAGTGTTAATTTAAGTGTATGTAATGTTAAGTGTATGAAATGGGTGAATATATATATGTCAAGTGTATATAATGGGTGAATATATATAATTCCGTGTTAAATTGTGTATATAATGGGTGAATATATATGATTCCAAGTATTAAGTTAAGTGTATTTAATGGGCGAATATATAATTCAAGTGTATAAATTGGGTGAATATATACAATTCCATGTGTTAAGTAAAGAGTATATAATGTTGTGTATATAATGGGCGAATATATAATTCAAGTGTATATAATGGATGAATGTATATAACTCCAAGTCTTAAATGAAGTGTATATAATGGGTGCATATATATAATTCCAAGTGTTAAATCAAGTGTATATAATGTTAAGTGTATCAAATGGGTGAATATATATGTCAAGCGTATATAATGGATGAATGTATATAATTCCAAGTGTTAAATTGTGTATATAATGGGTGAATATACATAATTCCAAGTATTAAGTTAAGTGTATATAATGTGTATATATAATGGGCGAATATATAATTCAAGTGTATATAATGGATGAATGTATATAATTCCAAGTCTTAAATTAAGTGTATACAATGTTAAGTGTATATAACGGGTTAAGATATACAACTCCAAGTATTAAGTTAGGTGTATATAATGTTAAGTGCATATGATGGGTGAATATATCTAATCCTAAGTGTTAAATTGCTCTGAAAGTCCTTCTTTGATTACAGTAAATGTAGAATAGTTGTTCTGAAGTTTATTTTCACTTACACTGGATTTAGACTGGTTTGATCTTAAAAAAAAGAAAAAAAAATGATATTAATAAGTATTAGTTAGTTGCTGTGAAAGTCATTTTCAACTTGACTAGATTCGAATTAGTCACTCTGAAAGTCCTTTACAATATCAAAGATTTTAATTAGTTGCAATATCAAGAATTTTAAAGGTATTGAATGGCTCTTGTTTATTTCTATCTTTTTTTTATTATTATTATTTTTTATTTATCTCATTTCACTAGTCAGTAATTTCTCTTATAAGTGTTTAACTGCTTCAAAGTTGATCATATTGTAAGTAATTTATCACTACGATTGCAAAGTCTACATTATAAATAAGTAGTGCCTCTGGTTTTTGTTTTATGAATACTTAGATGCTCTTTTTCTCTCTGTTTCTCTTTCTCTCTCTCTCTCTCTCTCTCTCTCTCTCTCTCTCTCTCTCTCTCTCTCTCTCTCTCTCTCTCTCTCTCTCTCTCTCTCTCTCTCTCTCTCTCTCTCTCTCTCTCTCTCTCTCTCTGTCTGTCTGTGTGTTACTCTCACTCTCACTCTCTCTCTCACTCACTCACTCATTCTCTTTCTCTCTCCCTCTCTCTCACTCTCCCTCTCTCTCTCACTCTTACTCTCTCTCTCTCTCTCTCTCTCACACTCTCTCTCTCTCTCTCTCTCTCTCTCTCTCTCTCTCTCTCTCTCTCTCTCTCTCTCTCTCTCTCTCTCTCTCTCTCTCTCTGTTACTCTCACTCTCACTCTCTCTCTCACTCACTCACTCACTCACTCACTCTCTTTCTCCCTCTCTCTCACTCTCCCTCTCTCTCTCACTCTTACTCTCACTCTCACTCTCTCTCTCTCTCTCTCTCTCTCTCTCTCTCTCTCTCTCTCTCTCTCCCTCTCTCTCTCTCTCTCTCTCTCTCTCTCTCTCTCTCTTCCATCTTCTTATCTAGAATGAAGATGATACAGAATCCCCCAAAATGACTTTTGAGAAAGGGTAAAAAAATAAAAAAATGAAAAAAAAGAAAGGAGGGAATAAGGAAAAGGAAGAAGGAGAGAGAGGGGGGGGATAAGGGAGATAAAGAGGAGGGAGGAAGAGGAGAAGAATGTGGAAAGAAATAGGCGAAGGAGGAGGAAAGGAATGGTGATGAAAGTGGAGATAAGGAATAAGAGAGAGGAGGTGAACATTACAAAGAAGGAGAGAGAGAAAGGAATAAGGAATAGGAGAGACAGGAATAAAAGAAGAAAACCAAAGAACTAAAGGTAGAGATAAAAAAAAAAATAAGAATGAGCATGAGAAGAATAAAAGAAAGAAAATTAAAAGAGAGGAAATGAAGGAGACGAAAATAAAAAAGAAGGAAGGAGAAGAAAAAGAGAAAGAAGATAGACGAAAAGAAAACCAAAAAGAAGAAAAAAAGAGAAAGAAGGTAAACTAAAATGAAAGAAGGTGAAAGAAGAAAAAAGAGAAAGTATTACGAAAAAGAAAACCAAAACAAACAGAAGACAAAGAAAAAGAAATACGAAAAAGACAACCAAAACAAAAAGAAGACAAATAAAAAGAAAAAAAAGAACAAAGAAACAACAACAAAAAGAGAAAACAAACACAAAAAAGAACCAAAGAGAAAGAAAGAAAGAGAAAGGGGAACCAAGGAAAACCGCGATAGCAGCAGCGAAAGAGGAAGAGGAGAGCGATAATGAGAAAGAGGAGAGGGAGACAGACGAGGCAAAAACGAGGCCAACTTCGACGACTTTGTCCTCACAGCAAAAATGACCTTTTTGACCTCCCTCCGGCTTCCCTCGGGTCATTTGTCTCCGCTGCGAAATCTTTCTTGGGGGGGGGGCTGAGAGGGGGGAGGGGGGAGGAGGGGGGAAGGGGCGGGGGAGGGGGGGAGAGATGGTAGGGAGGATGGGCGGGGGGAGAGAGTTGGTCTGGGAAGGGGGGGCTGAGAGGGGGGTAGGGAGAGGGAAAGCGATGGTGAGGAAGCGGGGGGGGGGGGGGGTTAGGGAAGGTGGGGGTGTTAGAGAGTTGGTCTGGGAAGGTGAGGGGGAAGGGGGGGGGTTAGGGAGGATGTCGGGGGAACAGTTGGTCAGGGAAAGAGGGGGGGGGGGTAGTTAGGAGTGGGGGTGGGAGAGTGAAGGCGGTGGAGAGGAAGTGGGGGGGTGAAGTAGAAAAAGAGAGAGTAAGGAAGGGATGAAAAAGAGGGAAAGATTGAGAGGGAGTTGGTGGGGAAGGGACAGAAAGAGGGAGAAAGAGAGAGAGGGGGGAATTGGTGGGGGAATAAGGCCGAGGGATCCGAGAATTGGTGGGGAAGGGGGAGAAGAGAGAATTGGTGGGGAAGGGGGAGGAAGAGAAAGAGAGTTGGTGGGGAAGGGACAGAAAGAGGGAGAAAGAGAGAGAGGGGGGAATTGGTGGGGAATATAGCCGAGGATCCGAGATTGTGATGGGGAAGGGGGAGAGGAGAATTGGTGGGGAAGGGAGAGGAAGAGAAGGAGAGTTGGCGAGGAAGGGACAGAAAAGAGAGAGAGAGAGAGAGAGAAAGGGGGGGGGGATTGGTGGAGAATAAGGCCGAAGATCCGAGAGTTGGTGGGGAAGGGACAGAGAGAGAGAAAGAGAGTTGGTGAGGAAGGGACAGAAAAAGGGAGAGAGAGAGAAAGAGAGAGAGAGGGAATTGGTGGGGAATAAGGGCGAAGATCCGAGAGTTGGTGGGGTAGGGACAGAGAGAGAGGGAGAAAGAGAGAGAGGGAATTGATGGGGAATAAAGCCGAAGATCCGAGAATTGGTGGAGAAGGGGGAGAAGAGAGTTGGTGGAGGAAAGAAAGAGGAAGAGGAAGTAAGAGTAAGAGTGGTTGGCAACATAACAGCATTATGGAATATGGAATAATGCCAAACCGCAGTAATATCATAACAACATTATTTATACTTATGCTACTACTAATAATAATAATGTTACGACAACAAGAACCATTACTACTACCAGTGACGATAATGATAATAATAACAATGAAGTAATAATAATAATAATGATAATAATGATGATGATAATACTTACCATTACTATATATCATTATTTTTACCATTGCTGTACTATTACTATTATTATTATCATTATAGCAATAATACTATATAAATAATAATAACAATGATAATAATAATGATAATAATAATAATAATAATAGTAATAATAATAACAATAACAGTAATGATAATCATGATAATAAAAACAGTGATGAGTATGATGATAACAATGATGATGATAATAACAACAACAATAATAATGATAATAGTAATAATGATAATAATGATAACGATAATAATAACAAAAACAATAAAACAACAAAACAAAAATAATAATAATCATAATAAATAACAACAAAAATAATAGCAATGGTGATAATAATAACTTAAAAATTAATAGTGATAGTGATAATAATAAAAAAACAAAACGAAAAGCAAAAAAATGTACATCATATATAAAAAAAAATCAAGCCACCAAAAACGTAATGATAACCACAAAAAAAAAAATATACCAAGCCAACCAAAAAATAAAAATAAAACAGACGCATAGAAAACGGGATCCGCCGCC
>NC_091574.1:802118-804618 GCF_042767895.1 Penaeus vannamei
TCCTCTTCTCTTTTCCTTCCCCTCCTTCCTCCCTCCCCAGTTCCCCCTCCACCCCCCCCCCTTCCCTCCATTCCTCTCCCTTTCCTCCTTCTTCCCCTCCTTCCCTCTCTCCCTCCTTCCTCCCTTCCCATTTCCTCTTCCTCCCTCCCTTCATTCCTGTCCTTCCTTCCTCCCCTCCCATTCCCCCTCCAACCCCCCTTCCCATTCCCCTTCTTCTCTCCTCCTTCCCCTCCCCCTCCCTCCACATTCCTCTTCCCTTTTCCTTCCTCCCTCCCATTTCACCCCCTCCCCTCCCTCTCCCCCTCCTCCTTCCCCCTCTTTCCTCCCTTCTCCATCCTCCCTTCCCATTTCCTCTTCTCTCCTCCCTCTCCTCCCTCCCCTCCTCTCCCCTACTCTCCCCCTCCCTCCTTCCCTCTTCTTCCCTCCCTTCTCCATCCTCCCTTCCCATTCCTCCTCTTCCTCTTCCCCTCCTCCTTCCCATTCCTCTCCTTTCCTCCTCTCCCCCTCCTCCCCCTCTACCCTCCTTCCCCCTAACCCAGTAGCCCGGAAGGCCGCCTTCATGAGCTCATCCCCTTCAAAACTCACCCAATATCCCTCCCACCTTTTCTCACAGCCTCCACGCCTCATGTTTTTTTTTTTTGTTTTTTTTTTTCTCTCTCTCTCTCTCACGTCTTCATATACTCCTTTCAATCTCTTGCCTTACCTCTCCTCACCTCTCCTCACGCATCTGCAGGATTGAACCTCGGATCCTACGACTATCCTTGGGCCTCTGATCCTAAGACTATCCTTGGACCTCGGATCCTACGACTATCCTTGGGCCTCGGATTCTGTCCTATGACTATCCCTATATTATGAGGATGAAGGTGGTAGTCTATCCTTCTCTCTCCTCACCTCTCCTCACCTCTTCACACACATCTGCAAAGGATTGAATATGGATCCTTCGACAATGACTATCCCCTTAGGCCTCGGATTCTGTTCCATTAAGCCTATCCTTATATTAAGAGGACGAAGGCGGTAGTCTATCCTTCTCTCTCCTCTCCTCTCCTCACGCATCTGCAGGATTGGACCTCGGATCCTACGACTATCCTTGGACCTCGGATCCTAAGACTATCCTTGGACCTCTGATCCTACGACTATCCTTGGGCCTCGGATTCTGTCCTATGACTATCCCTATATTATGAGGATGAAGGCGGTAGTCTATCCTTCTCTCTCCTCACCTCTCCTCACCTCCTCACACATCTGCAGGATTGGTCCTCGGATCCTACGACTATCCTTGGGCCTCGGATTCTGTCCTACGACTATCCTTATATTATGAGGATATCCTGCTCTCTCCTCACCTCCTCACACATCTTCAGGATTGGACCTTGGATCCTACGACTATCCTTGGACCTCGGATTCTGTCCTATGACTATCCTTATATTAAGAGGATGAAGGCGGTAGTCTATCCTTCTCTCTCCTCACCTCTCCTCACCTCCTCACACATCTGCAGGATTGGACCTCGGATCCTACGACTATCCTTGGGCCTCGGATTCCGCCCTACGACTATCCTTACATTAAGAGGATGAAGGCGGTAGTCTATCCTTCTCTCTCCTCACCTCCTCACACATTAGGATTGGTACTCGGATTCTGTCTTTCTCTCTCCTCATTACCATATCCTCACACTCTGCAGGATCGAAACTCGGATCCTATTCTATCCTATTAAGAAAGCCGGTAGTCTATCCTATCCTATCCTTTTCTCAAAAATCCTCACAATCGAGGGAAAGGATATTTTGATATATCCTCGCTGTATATTCCTACATCTAAAAGGATTAGATCTTTAGTCCACCTATCCTGCGCCTATCCTCACACCAAGGAGGGTGAGGACAGTGACCAATCTTCTCCGAATCTATCTTGACGCTGCCTATCCTCACACGAAGATGGATAATAAATATAGTATATTAATGAGGATTCACCTCATATCCCCTTATTGCATATGGAATCAATGAGGATGAAGTTCAGATGTCTATCTATCTATCCTATCCTCTATCTATATATCTATCCTATCCTCTATCTATCTATCTATCCTATCCTCTATCTATATATCTATCCTATCCTCTATCTATCTATCTATCCTATCCTCTATCTATCTATCTATCCTATCCTCGTCCCTTAAGAGAAAGGATAAAACCTGCACTCTCTATCCCAACACTATCCTTACCCACCGAACGAAAAAAAAACTAGAAAAATAGAGAAAAAAATAAAGAAACAAAGAAAAATCTAATCAGCATCAATCATTCTATAATTCCCAAACGACCAGGACGACCCTCCAGGCACTTAACTACCCACGATGAATAGACACGACCACGCCTTCCCCCCTCCCCCCCAGGACGACGCTCCAAATCCACCCAATTACCCCACCATGACTCAAGAACGACCCCCTAGCCCCCTCCCCCCAACTACCCACGATGAATAGACACGACTCCCCCCTAGCCCCCCCAAGACGACCCTCAACACCTCCAAC
>NC_091574.1:817118-819618 GCF_042767895.1 Penaeus vannamei
TTTTTTTTTTCTTTTATTTTTTTAGTTTTTTTTTTTGTCTGTCTCCCAGTCTGTTACTTTTTTTGGTCTATCTGTCTACCTAGTTTCCTTAAATTTTCCTCAAGGCAAAATATAGGCAGTTTTGAGGAGATGTTGTCGTCCTGACTAAAACTTTTCCAAATTGTTATTTTATCGTTTTCTGTAAGGAGCCTGATAGCTGTTATCCCATCTCCGTCTTTCTCTTCCAATATTTTACAATAGACATCCTCTACTCCTTGTCTTCGAATAGCTTATAACACTGGTATTTGAACAGAGTTAAATGCCTTTTCGTAATCGATGAATACCATGCATAAGGGTTTCCAATGTTCATTTTATGTTCTCTTATTTTAGTGTGTGGAGGTGGTCTGGTTCTGAGAATCCACTGCGGAAGCCTACCTGTTCTCGAGGCTGAATAAAATCTAGAGTAAAAAATTATGATGACTTCTATAAACAGTTTGTAAATAAATGATGGGCATTTTTTTACCCTTCTGTTCTCTAAGCTGATTAAAATTTATAGTATCAGAAATTGTGATTTCTATAAACAGTTTGTAAATAACTAATACGAGGCTTTTTTTTACCCTGTTATCTCTTTTCGTATGTATCATAATAACTAATGTATTTTTCCAGGCCTTCAGAGTTTTTTTTTTAAGGTATTTGTTGAAAAGAGTGGCTAGTTTCAGTGCTGCAATTTCTCCTGTATCCATTATGAGGTCGATACTGACTCCTTCTCCCGATGTTTTCCCATTCTTCGTGCCTTTAAGTGCAATTTTTATTTCTTCTATCCTGAAGTTAGGTATGACTCTAGTTACTGCATTAACTTCTATCCGTGGCTGTCCATTTGAGTTGTATAGATCCCTGTAAAAGTCTTCCACTACTTTGATGATTTTATTCTTGCTATATGTCACTTTTTTTTTTTTCTTTTTTTTTTCATACATTTGCTTTCTTCCTATTCGTAGTCTTCTTTTAGCTGTTTTCATTCTGCATCTACAGTGCCTCTAAAACTGACACTCACTTTCGACTGGCAACCCTTACACGCGCTATCAAAACAAATGAACATCACTGAATTAAATATAGGCCTACCCACTTCCACAAATACGACTTTATGCAGTTGAAAATTAATAGTCACTGAATAAAATATCAACAGAAGAATGTTGCTAGATTTTTTTTCCAGGATTTTCCACTTGAAATATTCTCCATTTCATTGAATAGTAGGTATATATTCTCGATTTAAAGAGCTGAGTCTAAAAATAAGGGATAAATTGTTCGTCTTATAATGCTTTATGATTTATAAGAAAAAAAACATTTTAATTCCCATAATCTCCATTATCTCCTTTCGTTATCAGCTAATTTAAATCTCTTTGAATAAAATATGGAATTTACAGAACCGGAAACCGTAAAAAAGATTATCTGATAAAATATTAAGCGGAGTTCTTAGCCAACGCCCGCATTCGAAGGATTGTGACCAGTACGGTACGCGAACGACGCTGTTGCCATGACGACGGTCCACCTCTTGACTTAGCAAGCGAAAGTCTAGCCATCTACTGGGGTCTTAAGAAAGCAAGAACCTTTTTTGAGACAGCTAGAAAAAGTCTTGAGATTTTTGGGCAAGAACTTTCCCTGCATAAAAAGCCTTAAAGTGTTTGTGCAATAAGAATCCTACCCCCGATTCCTGCTTGCTGCCCTGTGGTTTCCTTCCCCAACAGAGCACGTTTCCGCCATTTAGTATTTTCTATTCTTTGCCTTGTCTTCTAACTTCACAGAGTCCCACAGTATCCTATTTAATAAAGGAGCGTTCTTCAAGCAGTCCTAGTAAATGGGATTCAGTCCTCATAGTCCTTTTCCAGTCCTCATAGTCCTTTTTCAGTCCTCATGGTCCTTTTCCAGTCCTCATAGTCCTTTTTCAGTCCTCATGGTCCTTTTCCAGTCCTCATAGGCCTTTTCCAGTCCTCATAGGCCTTTTCCAGTCCTCATAGTCCTTTTCCAGTCCTCATAGTCCTTTTCCAGTCCTCATAGTCCTTTTTCAGTCCTCATAGTCCTTTTCCAGTCCTCATAGTCCTTTTCCAGTCCTCATAGTCCTTTCCAGTCCTCATAGGCCTTTTTCAGTCCTCATAGGCCTTTTTCAGTCCTCATAGTCCTTTTCCAGTCCTCATAGTCCTTTTCCAGTCCTCATAGTCCTTTTTCAGTCCTCATAGTCCTTTTCCAGTCCTCATAGTCCCTCCCAGTCCTCATAGTCCTTTTTCAGTCCTCATAGTCCTTTTCCAGTCCTCATAGTCCTTTTCCAGTCCTCATAGTCCTTTTCCAGTCCTCATAGTCCTTTTCCAGTCCTCATAGTCCTTTTCCAGTCCTCATAGTCCTTTTCCAGTCCTCATAGTCCTTTTCCAGTCCTCATAGTCCTTTTTCAGTCCTCATAGTCCTTTTCCAGTCCTCATAGTCCTTTTCCAGTCCTCATAGTCCTTTTCCAGTCCTCATAGTCCTTTTCCAG
>NC_091574.1:829618-832118 GCF_042767895.1 Penaeus vannamei
GGGGGAGGAAGAAGAAGAATGCGAGGAGGAAGTGGAGGGAAGGGGGGGGGAAATATGGAGGGGAAGGTTTCACGTTACCCTGATAGGGAGTCGTGTGGGTACTGCGTAGGTTAAAGAGGGGAGGAAAGGGAGGAGGAAGAGCGAGAGGGAAGGGGGAAAAGGGGGAGGAGGGAGAGGTGGACTGGGGAGGGAAGGATAGGAGGGGAAGGTAGACTAGAAAGGGGAGGAGGAAGAGGGAAAGGTGTACTGGGGAGGGAAGGGGGAAGAGGAGAAGGTGGACTGGGGAGGAAGGGAGGTGGGGAAGGTAGTACTGAGGAGGGAAGGGATAAAGAGGAGGAGGGGGTAAAGGTGGACTGGGGAGGGAGGGGAGGAGGTAGACTGGGTAGGGAAGGGAAAGGGGGAGGAGGGAGAGGGGAAGGTAGTAATGTGAACTGGGGAGGAGGGAGAGGGAAAGGTGGACTGGGACCAAGGGAGGGGGAAAAGAGGGAGAGAGGAGGAAGAAGAAGGGGGGGAGGTGGACTCGGGAGGGGAGCAAGAGGAGGGGGGAAAGGTGGACTGGGGAGGGAAGGGGGAAAGGGGAGAGGAGGGGAAGGTAGACTAGAAAGGGGAGAGAGGAAGAGGGAACGGTGAACTGGGAGGAGGAGGAAGAGGGGAGAGGAGAAGGCAGACCAGGGAAGGGAAGAGAACACAGACTCAAGAGAGAGGAGAGGAAGAAGAAGGGGGAGGGGAGAAGAAAGGCTAGGCATAGGAGGAGGGAAGAGGGGGAAGAGGCAGATGGATTGATTCGAGGAGAGAGAGGAGAGAGGAGGGACTGGAATGATTGGGAGGCGTTGCACCGAAGGCCCATTTGGGTGAAATATTAATGAGTGGGTCCCTCGTGCGCGGAGGGGGCGCGGAGGCTGCGGCAAGGAGGGAGGGGGGAGGGGGGAGGGAAGGAGGGGTGAAAGGATGAAGAGGTGGGGAAGGAGGGAAGGGTGAAGAGGGTGGGAGGGAGGGGAGGGGTGAAAGGAGGGGGGCAGAGAGGGGTGAAAGGATGAAGAGGGGGAGGGAGGGAGGCTGCGGCAAGGAGGAGGGAGGGGAGGAGTGAAAGGATGAAGAGGTGGGGAGGGGAGGAGGGAGGAAGGGTGAAAGGAGGAAGAGGAGGCGAGGAGGCTGCAGCAAGGAGGAGGGTGAGAGGATGAAGAGGTGGCGAGGAGGCTGCGGCAAGGAGGAGGGAGGGGGAGGAGTGAAAGGAGGGGGGCAGGGAGGGGTGAAAGGATGAAGAGGTGGAGAGGATGAAGAGGTGGCGAGGAGGCTGCGGCAAGGAAGAGGGAGGGGGAGGGGGGAGGGAAGGAGGGGTGAAAGGATGAAGAGGTGGAGAGGGAGGGAGGGAGGGAGGGGTGAGAGGAGGAAGAGGAGGCGAGGAGGCTGCGGCAAGGGAGGAGGGAGGAGGGAGGGGTGAGAGGATGAAGAGGGGGGAGGGAAGGAGAGGGAGAGGGTGAAGGGTGGGGAGGGGTGAAAGGATGAAGAGGTGGGGAGGGAGGGAGGGAGGGAGGGAAGGGTGAGAAGGGGATGAAGAGGCGGCGAGGGAGAGAGAGTGAAAGGATGAAGAGGAGGCGAGGAGGCTGCAGCAAGGAGGAGGGAGGGGGAGGGGTGAAAGGATGAAGAGGGGGAGGGAGGGGGAGGGAGGGGGAGGGAGGGAAGGGTGAGAGGATGATGTGGGGAGAGGGAGGGAGTGGGGGAGGGAAGGAGGGGTGAGAGGATGAAGAGGGTGGGAGGGAGGGAAGGGTGAAGAGGGGGGGAGGGGTGAAAGGATGAAGAGGTGGGGAAGGAGGGAGTGGGTAGGGGGTGGTAGGGAAGGGTGAGAGGATGAAGAGGGGGAGGAAGGAGGGGTGAAAGGATGAAGAGGTGGGGAGGGAGAGAGAGAGAGAGAGAAAAAGAGAAAGAGAAAGAAAGAGAGAGAGAAAGAGAAAGAGAGAGAAAAAGAAAGAGATAGAGAGAGAAAAAAAGAGAAAGAGAGAGAGAGAGAGGACAGAACGGTATACATATCAAAAAGAAGAGTTACATACATATATGTAAATGCACATGTACATGTAGAGTTGCATGTGCACGTACATACATACATAATCAAATAAACAGATGAAATACATATATGGATATAGATACAGATATGAATATAGATATGGATATAGATACAGATACAGATATAAATATAGACATGCATATAGAAATAAAGATACAGAAAAGCTATAGATACATATGGATATAGATATAGATACAAATAACTACAGACAGAGATGCAGACCGAAATACACCCAAAGATAAAGATATAAAGACACAGACACAGATACACCCAAAGATAAAGATAAAGACATAGACAAACATAAATAAACAAAGATGAAGACACAGACACAAACATAAATAAACAAAGATGAAGACACATATACACCCAAAGATAAAGACATAAAGACACAGACACAGACATAAATAAAACAAAGATAAAGACACAGATACGCCCAAA
>NC_091574.1:837118-839618 GCF_042767895.1 Penaeus vannamei
TTCTTCCCCCTCTCTCCCTCTCTCCCCTGTCCTTCCCTCCACTCACACAAAAGATGAATCGTGGTGAAGTCTACCTCCTCCTCCTCCTCCTTTTCTCCCTCCTTTCTCCCTTTCTCCTCCTCCTCTCTCTCCTCCCTCTCCTCCTCTCTCCCTCTCCTCCCTTCTCTCCCTCACTCCACTCACACAAAAGATGAATGGTGGTAAAGGCTCTCCACTTTCTCCTTCTCCTCCTCTTTACCTTTCCCTTCTCCTCCTCCTTTCTACTTCTCCTCTTCTTCCTTTCTCCCTCTCTCCCTCCCTCTCCTTCCTTTTCCACCTTCCCTTTCCACCTCCTTTCTCTTCTCCTCTCCCTTATCCTCCCCCTTCCCTTCCTCTCTTTCACCTCCTCCTCCTCCCTCTCCTCTCCCTCCCTTTATCCTTCCTCCTCCCTCTTCCCTTCCTCCTTTCTCTCCCTCCTTCTCTCCCTTCTTCCTCCCTTTATCCTTCCTCCTCCCTCTTTCACCTTCCTCCTTTCTCCTCCCTCCTTCTCTCCCTTCTTCCTCCCTTCTCCCCCTCCTTTCTCCCTCCCTCCACTCACACAAAAGATGAATGGTGGTGAAAGCTACCTCCTTCTCCTCCTCCTTCTCTCCCTCCTCCTTTCCCTTTTCTCTCCCTTCTTTCTCCCTTCTCTTCGACCTTCCCCCTCCTCCTCCTTTCCCTTCTCCTCTCCCTCCTTTCTCCCTCCCTTCTCTCCCTTCTTCTCTCCCTTCTCCCTCTCCTCCCTTCTCCCTCTCTCCCTCCTTTCTCCCTCCCTCCCTCCACTCACACAAAAGATGAATGGTGGTGAAAGCACTCATTGGTTTCTTCGTGGCCAGGCTCGTGACGTCACACTTGACCTCGGCTTCGTTGTCCGCCGCCGTGACCTTGAACTCCGTCCCCGCCTTGGTCATGGTGCCCTCGTGGATGACCTTGATCGGGAGCTTCTCGTTTCCTTTGTACATTCTGCGGGATGAGAGAAAGAGAGAGGGAGAGGGGGGGATTAGAGGAGGGAGAAAATTTCGGAGAGGGATGGGATGGGATGGGAGGGAGGAGGGAGGGAAAGGGAGAGGGAGGGAAGGAGGGATGGGTGGATAGATAGAAGGAGATGGAGAGAAAGAGAGAGAGAGAGAGAATGGAGAGAGAGAGAGAGAGAGAGAGAGAGAGAGAGAGAGAGAGAGAGGGAGAGGGAAAGAGAGAGAGAGAAACAGACAGACAGACAGACAGAGAAAGAGAGAGAGCGAGAGAGACAGACAGAGACAGAGAAGAGAAAGAGAAAGAGAGAGAGAGAGAGCGAGAGAGAGAGAGAGACAGACAGACAGACAGACAGACAGACAGACTGACAGAATGACAGACAGACAGACGGATAGACAGACAGATACAGAGCAATTAGAAGAGAAAAGAAAAAAAAGAAAACAAATATATATGAGAGCGAGAACGAAAAAAAGATATATAAGAAAATAAAAGAGCAAAAACGTACAGGAGATAAAAATGAGATAAACCATAATTCTAGAAACATATTTAACACTCTATAGAGAGAGGGACAAAAAACATAAAAAATACATAACAACAAAAATGACAAAGAAACAACAAAAAAATATATATATATGACAAAGAAAGATAAATAGAAAATAAACAGATAAAAAAGACAAATAGATTTTTTAAAATGATAAAGAACAAGACACAAAAAAGCTATATGTCATTAGAAAGAGAGAGAATAAGAGAAGTGAGGAAGAGGGGTTAAACAGAGGAAATAAGGAGGTACAAGGAATAATGAAAACCGATAAATAGATAAATATTTAAGCAGATAGATAAGGAGATGAAGAATGGGGAGATACGACACACGAATAACGAAAATCAATTGATGAATAAACCGATGATGAGATAAATCGATAAATGACAAGAAAAAAAAGAAAAAGAAAAAAGGAAAAGATAAGAAAGGAAAAAAAGAAAAGAAAAAAAGAAAGATAGTACAATAAATAAAACGAAGAAGGAAAAAAAGAAAATCAAAAAGAAAGAAAGATAGAAAAATAAAAGGAAACGAAGAAGGAAAAAGAAAATCAAAAAGAAAGAAAGAAAAAAAGTGAAGATATATGTAAAAAAAAAAAAAAATCTATTATGATGGGGACTCAGATGAAGATCACAAGAGAAATATAGGCAAGAAAATCTGAAAAGTCGATATAATATATATATATATATATATATATATATATATATATATATATATATATATATATATATATATATATATATATATATATATATATATAAGCAAATTTGAAAACCCGATTAAAAACAAAATAGTAATAATAATAAATAAAGACAGATTCAAAATATTCGCCACTGGTATCCTAAAAGTGAAATCTATCTATCGAGGCCAATTCTATCTATCTGTCTATCTATTAAATCGTTTCCGAAGATTTCAGTACATTAACCTTCTTCGGGAGTTTGGAAAATGCATTACTGTGATTGACTGTAAATTAAG
>NC_091574.1:842118-849618 GCF_042767895.1 Penaeus vannamei
TCTCTCTCTCTCTCTCTCTCTCTCTCTCTCTCTCCTCTCTCTCTCATAACACACACAACCCATCACCCTCTCTCTCTCTCTCTCTCTCTCTCTCTCTCTCTCTCTCTCTCTCTCTCTCTCTCTCCCTCTCTCTCTCATAACACACACACACACAACCCATCACCCTCTCTCTCTCTCTCTCTCTCTCTCTCTCTCTCTCTCTCTCTCTCTCTCTCTCTCTCTCTCTCTCTCTCTCTCTCTCTTCCTCTCCCTCTCTCTCTCATCGAACACACTCACACACACAACCCATCACCCCCCCCCCACTCACTAATGATAGTGATGACGTGCTTCCTGCTGACATCACCCTCGGCGTCCGGGTTGTGAGCCCTGCACTCGACCGTCGCCTCACTCATTTTCCTCATTCTGGTGAGGTAGTGAGTGAGGCGAGACGTGGTGACCCAGCCTCCGCCTTCGTCCTCGGTGATCACGGGCGGGCCGGCGGGGGTGCGTTCGCCTGGGGGTGGAGGGAGGCGGGGTGGTGAGGTGGGTGAGAGAGAGTGGGGTGGGGCCAGGGGGTTGGGGGGGGTTGAGGGGGGTGGGGGGAGGAGATGGGGGGATTGAGGGTGATGAGGTGGGTGAGAGAGAGGGGAGGGGAGGGTTGAGGAGTGATGGGGGGGGAGGGAGGGAGGAGAATGGGGGAGAGGATGGATGAGAGATATGATAGAGAGAGATGGAGATAGAGGGGGTGATGATGGTTAGGAGGGAGGGGATGAATGTGAGAGGGGGAGTTGAGGAGTGATGAGGGGGAGGGAGAGGAGGAGAGAGAGGAGAGGGAGGATGATGAGGGTGAGAGAGAGGGATGAGAAAATGGGGAGGAAGGAATGAGAGGTGATAGAGAGGTGGGTGATTAGGTGAGAGGGGGGAGGGGTGAGAGAGTGAGGGAGGGGATGAGGTGGAGGGGGTTGAGGGATGATGAGAGGGAGGGGGGATTAAGAAGTGAGAAGGGTGACAGAGAGGAGGGGTGAGAGGTGTGAGAATGAGAGGTGATAAAGGAAGAGATAGGAGTAGTGAGGAGGTAAAAAGTAAGAAAGGGGAAGGGTGATGAGGTTGAAAGGATAAATGAGAAATATTATGAGGGTAAATGTGTGAGAAATGATGAGAGGGGGATGGTGAGGCGAGGGGCGAGGGGAGTGACAGGTGAGAGAGGGGAAGGTAAGTGAGGGGCGAAGAATGAGAGAGAGGAGAGTGAGGGGAGGATGTGAAAATGAGGAATAAGAGAGGAGAGATGTGATAGGGTGAGGGGAGAGGGGGGAGAGAGAGAAAGGATGTAGAGGGCGAGGGGGAAATAGGAGTGATAAAAAAAATGGAATGAAAGAGAGCACAAAAAAAGAGAAATAAAGAATGAAGAATGAGGGTAGAGGTGACTAATCTAATGAGTGATTGAATAAATAAAATTATAGATTTTTTTTTTTCTTTTCTTTTTTTTTGCGATGATGAAGTTCATGACCATTAATATAATATTCCCAAATATGGTAATTGGGATATGGTAATTATATGGGTTTAAGGACAGTATGGGGTGAAAGGAGAGTGGTTTATGCAACGTTTTGTGGCTAAGAGAAATTTATGAATTAATGGGCAAATGTAGTCCAGAGAATTTAATATAAAAAGGTTCAGTCATTTTATAGCTGTTTATAATACATGAATATGACACACTTTTAATATTGTGACGACCATGTTGATACAGAAAAAAATAATAATCTCACATACATTGTGTTTATATATATCTATGTAAATATATTCATAGATGTGTGTGTGTGTGTGTGTGTGTGTGTGTGTGTGTGTGTGTGTGTGTGTGTGTGTGTGTGTGTGTGTGTGTGTGTGTCTGTGTGTGCGTGTGCGTGTATGCGTGTGCATGTATGCGTTTACGTGTATGCATGTGCGTGTATACATGTGCATGTATGCGTGTAAGTGTAAGTGTGTACGTGTGCGTGTGTACATGTACGTGTCCTGGACCACGAAATCGACCCGTCTCGCATGCAGACACAACCCCCCCCCCCTCTAATAGAGGACCCTCTCCTACCTCCCGACTCCGTAACAGCCACCCTGTCTCGCCGTCTGCCTGCCTGCCTGTCACGCCCATACTCCAATACCTTTCTTAATAAGCCACGAGGAGTGCATGACAGTCCCCAGCATCCGGGCTGACACTCTGCCATCATCTCTCGAGGCTGACGTGACGGGAGGGGGACGTCAGCCTCGGGGACACACGCTCGGCTCTAACGACTTTCCGCACACGCCCTCCAGGTGCTGTGGCTCTCCTTCGCTCTCCTCACCTCGCCTCTCCTCTCCTCTCCTCTCCTCTCCTCGCCTCTCCTCTCCTCTCCTGGCCTCTCCTGGCCTCTCCTCTCCTCTCCTGGCCTCTCCTCTCCTGGCCTCTCCTGGCCTCTCCTGGCCTCTCCTGGCCTCTCCTCTCCTCTCCTGGCCTCTCCTGGCCTCTCCTCTCCTCTCCTGGCCTCTCCTGGCCTCTCCTGGCCTCTCCTGGCCTCTCCTCTCCTCTCCTGGCCTCTCCTCTCCTCTCCTCTCCTCTCCTCTCCTCTCCTCTCCTCGCTTCTCCTCTCCTTCCCTCTCCTCTCCTCTCCTCTCCTCTCCTCTCTCCTCTCCTCTCCCTCTCCTCTCCTCCTCCTCTCCTCTCCTCGCTTCTCCTCTCCTTCCCTCTCCTCCTCTCTCTCCTCTCCTCGCCTCTCCTCTCCTCTCCTCTCCTCACTTCACCTCTCCTCGGATTGATTCGTCTGGCCTTCCTTTCCCTTTTTGCTTCGCTTTTTACCTTGTCTCGTTCTTCCTAGATGTATTTTGATTCTTGTCTTTTTTCTTCTCTTTTTTTTTCTCCTTGCTTTTTCTTCTCCTTCTCCCTTTTCTAATTCTACACCTTGTCTACTCTTCCTCTTCCCTTTTTCTTCACTTACTGCTTCATTGCCTTCTCTCTTCTGTTCCTCTTCTTCCTTTTTCTTTTCTACCTCCTCTTCTCCAAGTTCTTCACAATCTCCTCCTTTCTCCTCCCCCTCTCCTCACCTCTTGCCTCTATATTCTTCCTTCCCTTGTCTCCTCCTCCTCCTCCTTCTCCAACCCCCTCTCCCCCTCTCCCCTTCTGACTCCCTATTCCTTGCTTCCTTTCTACCTTCTTCCTCTCCCTCCCCATCTCCCTCCTAACCCTGGATCCTTAATAAGCAACTTGTAATAATATGCCTCTTTTTTGTCCTAGTCTCCCCCCATCTATCCATCTTTCTATCTATCCAACTATCTGTTTATTATTCTTTTTATTCATCTAGTTATCTGTTTAGGTACATAGCTATCTAGCTATCGAGTTATTTACCTGTTTCTTTACCAATAACTGACCAAATGAATAAATGAAAATGTAAACAAATAAATAAATGAATTGATAATTTCACACAAATACACACACACACACACACACACACACACACACACACACATACACACACACACACACACACACACACACACACACACACACACACACACACACACACACACACACACACACATATATATATATATATATATATATATATATATATATATATATATATATATATATATATGTATATATATATATACATATATATATTACACCCCTCTTTTATTTACTCTCCACTTTCCTCTCTCCTTTCTTTCTCATTCCCTTTATCTCTCTCTCTCTCTGCACCTCTCTCCCTCTCCCCCCGAGGGGCGCGTGTGATAGTATGGCCTCAGGACATCTGCTATCGAGCGATGCAGGTGAAGGTGGGTGCGGGCTTTCTTCCTCGTCAGGAGGAGGCTGTCTCGCTCTGCTTTTGTCTGTTTGTCTGTCTGTCTTTCTGTCTCTGTCTGTGTCTCTCTCTCTTTCTCTGGCTCTGTCTGTCTGTCTCTGCTTTTGTCTCTATCTGTGTCTGTCGTTCTCTGTCTTTGTCTCTCTCTTTGCCTCTCTGTCTGTCTGTCTGTCTGTCTGCATCTGTCTGTCTGTCTGTTTGTCTCTGTCTGTCTCTCTCCCTCTCTCTCTCTCTCTCTCTCTCTCTCTCTCTCTCTCTCTCTCTCTCTCTCTCTCTCTCTCTCTCTCTCTCTCTCTCTCTCTCTCTCTCTCTCTCTCTTAATAAATAAACAAATATGTAAATTCCTCTTGACCCACAGTTTTGGTTCAAAATTTTACCTAATATGGAGACAGGTTTTGCTTCCACTCAATCGCTGACTGTCTGTTTTTTTTTTTTTTTTTCTATTTTCTGTTTTTTCTTTCTTTCTTTCTTTTCTTTTCTTGTTTACTTTCTGTTGTTGTTTTTCTTATATTACTCTTCACATCCAATCACAACCCTAGACCATAGTAAAACCTCAATAAATCAAGTTTACACAATGTGTTTGTTCAAAGTTTGCTCAATAAGAAGGTAGATTTTGCCTCTATCACTTTCTCCCACGCCCTCTACTCTGATTGTACTTTACCTATATCATTCTTCATGTCAAGTTATTCCTTGGGTTCAAGGTTAGGGCTTTAGGGTCACAGGAAATGTCAATGCATACAAACACACACACGGTCATAAAGGCACACGCACACGCCCAAATATATATGTGTGTATGTACGTGTGTGTGTGTATACGTATGTGTGTGTGTGTATATACGTGTGTGTGTGTGTATATACGTGTGTGTGTGTGTATATACGTGTGTGTATGTGTATATACGTGTGTATGTGTATATACGTGTGTGTATGTGTATGTGTATATACGTGTGTGTGTGTGTATATACGTGTGTGTGTGTGTATATACGTGTGTGTGTGTGTGTATATACGTGTGTGTGTGTGTATATACGTGTGTGTATATACGTGTGTGTGAGTGTGTATGTACGTGTGTGTGTATACGTGTATGTGTACATGTTAGTATATATGTGTGTGTCTAAATTTATAAGGCTACAAAAATATGAGCCAAGCTTCTGGCCTTGCCTTGAGTAAATATTACGTGTGACTGCGGACTTCAAGTGCGTTACGCCGAGAACCACATTTCATTCCATGTGATACACACACTCAGATTTTTCCTCCACCAATTTTCTGTTTCACTCTTTATCATCATGTCACTCTGTCTATGTTATTCCTCATGTCAAGTTACCCCTGTGGTCGAAATATTAACCTTTTAAGGTCTCAGAGTAACTGTATACGTAACTAACATGTAAACAGGTACACAACAAGTTTTATTCATAATACCCACTCACACACGCATAAATACTGTGTGTGCGTGTGTGTGTGTGTGTGTGTGTGTGTGTGTGTGTGTGTGTGTGTGTGTGTGTGTGTGTGTGTGTGTGTGTATGTGTGTGTGTGTGAGTGAGTGAGTGAATGTGTGTGTGCGCGCATGTCAGCATGTGCACAGCCTCCCGTCCCTCCACCTCCCTCCAATCCCCTCCCCCCCCTCCCCCCCACAGCTGCAACATGATGAACGCGCCTTTAACTAGACTTTGCAACATGACCTCCAGCGCGGCGAGAGAAACATCGCCTCTATTCCTCCCCGGCATAAGAGCGGGCCGAACTATGCAGCCAACTTGCAACAACAACAGGCTATGTCGTCTGTGCAATGTCTGGCCCTTCTATACGTCACCGCTTGGCTGTTGCTTCGAAATGCGAATAGGAAATAGATACGTTAAAGATTCATAAACATATACAGACACGCACACAGACACATATTCACTCACTCAACCATTTACTTACTTACACACGCACACATACACATACACACACTTACTCACTTAATCATTCATTTACTTACACACGCATACACACACACACGCATATATACACACTCACTTCATAATTCATTCACTTACACACACACACACACACACGCACGCACACGCACGCAGACACACTGACATACACATGTACGCGGATGTACATTCTTCCCCTCTCTATCCTCTTCTCTCCTACACCTTACCCACATTTTTCTTTCCCCTCACTTCCGCCCCCGGTAAGCATCCCCCCTCCTCCCATTCACCCCCCTCCTTCCGCCCTCCCTCCCTCTCCTTCCCTGCTTCCTTCTCTTCCTCCCTCTCTCCCTCTCTTTCCCTCCTTCCCTCCCTCTCCAACCTCTCTTTCCCTCCTCCCTCCCTCCCTCTCTTTCCTCCTTCCCTCTCTCTCCCTCCATCCTCCCTTCCTTCCTCTCTCTCCCTTTCCTCCATCCTCCCTCCTCTCCATCCTCCTTCCCTCTCTCCCCCTACCATCTTCTCTCTCTCTCCATCCTCTCCCTTCCTCTCCCTCCCTCCTTCCTCTGTCTTCCTCTCTTCCCTCCATCCTCCCTACCTCTCCCATCCTCTCCCTTCCTCTCCTCCATCCTATCCCTCCCTCCCCCTCCATCCTCCCTCCCTCTCTATCCTCCATCCTCCCTCTCTTCCCTCCCTCCCTCCCTCAACCCCTTCCTCTCTCTCTATCCTCCCTCCCTCCCTCCCTCTCCTACATCCTCTCCCTCCCTCTTCATCCTCTCCCTCCCTCTCCCTCTTCCTCCCCCCTTCCTCCCCCCCTCCCCGCCTAGTTAATGGGCTGGTGCCTGGCGTAAGTGCCTCGGAAGAGCCCGGGATGAAGCAGAGGGCCTTCCCGAGTGCCTCCACAGTGCCAGCGTTCTCGGGGGGGGGGGGGCGGGGCGAGAGGGTGCCAGGTCATCACACCTCGAGCCAGGGAGACGACGACGGAGGAAGTGACGGAGGCCGAGACATGTCGTTTGAGGTGATGAATGGGATATGCTAATGTCATCTTAATGGTTCGGTGATTGCGACTGTGATGGTGTTGTGGTGTTGTGGTGTTGGGTGTGTGTGGGAGGGAGAGAGAGAGGAAGAGGAAGAGGAGGAGGAGGAGGAAGAGAGAGAGAGAGAGAGAGAGAGGAGAGAGAGAGAGAGAGAGAGAGAGAGAGAGAGAGAGACAGAGAAAGAGAGCGAGAGAGAAAGAGAGAGAAAGAGAGAGAGAGAGAGAGGGGGGGGGGGAGAGGGAGAGGGAGAGAGAGAGGAGGGAAGAGACAGGGAGAGAGAGAGCGAGAGCAAGAGACAGACAGACAAAAAGACAGAGACATTCAGACATCCCCCTAAAAAAGTGCCCACGCATTTCAACAACTCAACCATAAATTCTAAACACCAACATACGAGAAACAAAAACAAAACAAAAATAAAATTCTAAACACCAACAAATAAAAAGCAAACAAAAAAACACATATGTATCACCTTCACGTGAACCCTTCCCATTTCTACACTTCTCCCATAAGCTTCCAACACAATCCCACGTCTTCAATAGATACACAATTAAACCCGTTGAGAACTCCCTCTTACTGCCTTTAAGATCACCGTTCTGATTACTCACAAGAGCTACGATTAATCAGGCTGGAAATTAAATGGATCTGTAAGTCGGCAACACTCGCCTGCCTGGTCGGAGTTGGAGCTCTGAAGACACGCTCAAGAAAGTGAATAGATATCGCTATATCTATTTTTTTTCTTATTATTATTATCATTTTTCTT
>NC_091574.1:889618-897118 GCF_042767895.1 Penaeus vannamei
CCCCCCCCCCCCCATTTCCCCCACCCCATTCTCCCGTCGCTCTCGAAGCCGGCTGACCGCGTCGAAGTTGTCAGCGGCGCCTTTGTCCTGACGTGACTGACGAGGAAGCCAGACGCACGGCTCCCTTTGAGACGTCTACCCCCCCCCCCTCCCACCCGCCCCCCCATACACACACGCCGAAGGGAGAGAGAGGGGAGGGGAGGGGTGGGGTGGGGGAGGGGGAGCAAGAAAGTGCTTTGTGTAGGCTCTCGCTGATCAGGTTTATCCATTCTTCTCTCTCTCTCTCTCCTTCCTCTTTTTTTTGTTGTTGTTGTTGAGTGGGGGAAGTGGAGGAGGAATACTCTTGTTGTTGTTGTTGTTGTTGTTCTTCTTCTTCTTCTCCTCCTCCTCTTTTTTTTCTTTTTCTTCTTCTTCTTCTTCTTCTTCCTCTTCTTCTTCTTCTTCTTCTTTCCTCTTCTTCTTCTTCTTCTTCTTCTTCTTCTTTATTCTTCTTCTTCTTCTTCCTCTTCTTTTAAAGTACTTGATAACCAATACAACGTAAGGACCTAAAGATTTTCTTGTTAATATACCGTAGATAAATAAAAAATAAGTAGATATATACTAATGCTTGTATTATCATTAAATGGGTAATTTAATAAATACATTTATGAAATAGTAGATAACAAGCTATTTTGGACTTTATGAAGAGCTGATAATCGCTAAAATTAATACGGTATTTTTTTCCAATATTAAATTGTGGATTGGATGGAAAGCGTCATTTTTTCTCTCATCTTATGGCTTCCACATCCAATCATAACTAGCCTACCAATTAACAAACCAATCATGAGATAGAATATGGCTTCATTTTAATATATATGTTTTCTCTTTCTTTTTTTCTTTTTTTAAATATATGTTTTTTCTTTTTTTCTTTTTCTTTTTTTTTATATTTTTTCTTTTTTTTCTTTTTTTTTTGTTTTTTTGTTTTTTTTTGTTTTTCCTTTTTTTTCTTTTTCTCTTTTCTCCTGACACTGGTCAAATACTTCGAAGATTAATTTTGATACTGAGTATTAACCACGTAAAAAAAAAAAAAAAAAAAAAAAAAAAAAAAAAAAAAAAAAAAAAAAATATATATATATATATATATATATATATATATATATATATATATATATATATATATATATATATATACATTTTTTTTTTACAGTTATTGGTCACGATTTTTTTTCTCTTTTATGTCGTTTTAATATGTCGATGTATGTGAAATATATTCATAAACGCAAGTGTATCTATCTGCTCTTGTCTGTTTGACTGTTCTGTGTATGTTTGTATGTGTATGTGTATGTATGTGTGTGTGTTGTGTTGTGCGTGTGCGTTATCACTTTGTGTGTGTGTGTTGTCTCTCGCTCTCTCTATCTATCTATCTATCTATCTATCTGTCTATCTCTCTCTCTCTCTCTCTCTCTCTCTCTATCTATCTATCTATCTCTCTCTCTCTCTCTCTCTCTCACTCACTCACTGTGTGTGTGTTGTGCTCTCTCTCTCTCTCTCTCTCTCTCTCTCTCTCTCTCTCTCTCCTCTTCTCTCTCTCTCTCTCTCTCTCTCTCTCTCTCTCTCTCTCTCTCTCTCCTCTCTCTCTCTCTCTCTCTCTCTCCTCTCTCTCTCTCTTTCCCTCTCTCACACACACACACACACACACACACACACACACGCACACACACACACACACACACACACACACACACACTGTGTGTGTGTGTGTGCTCTCTCTTTCTCTCTCTCTCTTGTTCTTTCTCACTGTGTGTGTGTGTGTCTCCTGCATCTGTCTCTGTGTTTCTCTGGGAAAGAGAAAGAGAGAGGGGAAGGGATAACTAAGAGTAATATGCCCCCCCCCTCCCCTAAAATAACAACAACAACAAAAAAAGATAAATAAAAACACGATCATATATCTTCTTGTGCCAGCATTACATTAGTCTTTATTGAAGAGCTTTTCCTAGATATTCCAATATTTTTTTTCTGCTTCGGTTTTTATTATATCTAGTCTCTCGAGAGCTACTTAAATAAAAAAGATGGAACTGAATAAGTGACATGTATATCATGAATATTCTATGTGTTGAATAACTCAAAGATATTCAGAGAAAAATGGTCATTCCTTATCGAAATAGCAGCCTGCAGTAGTGTGTGTGTGTGTGTGTGTGTGTGTGTGTGTGTGTGTGTGTGTGTGTGTGTGTGTGTGTGTGTGTATGTGTGTGTGTGTGTGTGTGTGTGTGTGTGTGTGTGTGTGTGTGTGTGTGTGTGTGTGTGTGTGTGTGTGTGTGTGTGTGTGTGTGTGTGTTGTGTGTGTGTGCGTGTGCGTGTGCGGGTGTGTGTGTGTGTGTGTGAATGTGTGCGTGTGTGTGTTGTGTGTGTGTGCGTGTGCGTGTGCGTGTGTGTGTGTGTGTGTGTGTGTATGTGTGTGTGTGTGTGTGTGTTGTGTGCGTGTGCGTGTGCGTGTGCGTGTGCGTGTGCGTGTGCGTGTGCGTGTGTGTGTGTGTGTGTCATGATCATGATCATGATTATGATTATGATTATGATTATGATTATGATTATGATTATGATTATGATTATGATAATGGTAATAATAATAATAATAATAATAATAATAATAATAATGATAAAAATAAAAATAAAAAATAATACAAATAATAATAACAATAATAATAACAACAACAAAACAACAACAACAATAATAATAAACAAAAAATAAAAATAAAAAATAAAAGACAAACCCACCTTGATCCAGCATCAGGCCATCCCTGTACCACATGACACTGGCCGCAGGTCGAGCATCTGTCACGAGGCACTCCAAGGTGACAGTGGTGCCAGCTTTCACCTCCACGCTGGCACCGTCCTCCTTGCCCACAACGCTGATGCTCGTGGGTGACACTGTGGGCGTGAAAGGTCAAGTTGGGTCAATCGAGGTCAAAGGAATCTCGCGTATCAAAGTATCAAAGGAAATTATATGAGTTGAAGAAATGGTTTTGATAAGCATGAACACGTGAGAATAAGTCAATTGAAGACAATGTAAGTCAAGAGTCACTGTATGTATATGTTTTAAACAAATTTTCACTTCAGTCAATTTCAGAAATTTAGCCTCGATACCAATAGCCATAGGTCTATATTGGCTAGTATAAGTTGGCATAAGTCAGCATAAATCAATGTTTTTCTCCTAAAAGTTTTTTCACCATACGTCACCATAAGTCAGAATAAGAAAAGAAAAATAATTTACCACAAGTTACAGAGAGTTTGCCGAGGCGATTTACTGTAAAACTTATTTGTGTTATTTAGTAAATAATTATGCCATTTTTACTGTTTGCTCTATGTAAGGTAGTTTAGAAGACTATTAAATTTTTAAATTCTAAATCGTCTAGTCAGCGTAATAGCCTATATATAACCTTTTTTAATTCTATATCGTCTTGTTAATGCAATAAACTATATATAACTTGTTTTATTATAAATCATCTAGTTAATGTATTAACCTATATTTAACCTCTCCTATTTTAAAACTATTTATAACCTCTCCACTGTTATGAGCAATATCCAGGCTCTAAATCCACACACAAGAGTTTATTAGTTGTTGGAGAGACAGGAAGAAACGTGATAAAAGAAAGAAAATAGACAAAGGGAGTAAGAGAGAGATAGAGATTACTTTCGGATCATTCCATTTACTAATTATCCTTGCTATCTTTTACTTTCATCACCATTACACACACACACACACACACACACACACACACACACACACACACACACACACACACACACAACACACACACACAACACACACACACACACAACACACACACACACACACACACACACACACACACACACATACACACACACACACACACGAAGTATATTCAGTTGATCGTATCATACCCTGTCCATTCATCATCCACAAATACCATATTTCCCCAACTCATATTCGACCAAAATTTCCCAACGGAAAGATTAACACCTCAGCGACCACTTCCTCCAGATTGACTTGATAACTTTTCGCCAAGTCCTCGAAGCTGTCAAAAAAAAAATAATAATAATAAAAAAAATAAAAAAGAGTAAGAGGAACTAGCGCAGGCTGGAGAACGAGCCTGTAAATTCCAGCCGTTATGACTTCATTTATCATTGCCGAGGTCAATATATCAGAGAGGAAAATGCCCCAAGATAAATGCACACCGTCCAGAAGGAAATAAGAAGGAAAGAGTCGAACTTCCCCTTTAAGAAAATTGGGGCTTAACACGCTCACTTTCCCTATTAGTTAAAAGTCAATAATCTTTACTATCAACATAATATAAAAGTAGAGATGAGATGAGATCGAGACGGTTAATTTCCTTCCATTCCCTTGTTATCTTTCCATCATTTACTTTGACATAAATAACCGATCCTTTTTATTTATGTCCTGAGGATCCTTAATAGTTAAAAGTCAATAATCTTTACTATCAACATAATATAAAAGTAGAGATGGGATGAGATCGAGACTTTCAATTTCCTTCCATTCCCTTGTTATCTTTCCATCATTTACTTTGACATAAATAACCGATCCTTTTTATTTATGTCCTGAGGATCCCTAATAGTTAAAAGTCAATAATCTTTACTATCAACATAATATAAAAGTAGAGATGGGATGAGATCGAGACTTTCATTTTCCTTCCATTCCCTTGTTATCTTTCCATCATTCACTTTGACATAAATAACTGATCCTTTTTATTTATGTCCTGAGGATCCTTAATAGTTAGTCAATAATCTTTACTATCAACATAATATAAAAGTAGAGATGGGATGAGATCGAGACTTTCAATTTCCTTCCATTCCCTTGTTATCTTTCCATCATTTACTTTAACATAAATAACCGATCCTTTTTATTTATGTCCTGAGGATCTTGGGGGAGTCGCGTTGGTGTGGTTCGGAAAGTTTCGAAGCTTCACTTGCATTTCGAAACTTGAGGGGTCGAAGGTTCGTTTCGTTCATGGTTTCATTTCGAGGATTGCCTTTCAGGGTTTCGAGTCGGTGTTTTTTTTGTTTTGTTTTTGTTTGTTTTTGTTTTGATTTTCTTTTTTTGTTTTTGTTTTCGTTTATTTGTTTGTGTTTTGATTTCCGTTTTTTGTTTTTCTTTTAATTTTCTTTTTTTGTTTTTGTTTTCGTTTTTTTTTATTTCCGTGTTTTGTTTTTGTTTTGATTTTCGTTTTTTGTTTTGTTTTGATTTTCGTTTTTTTCGTTTTTTTGTTTTTGTTTTGATTTTCGTTTTTTTTGTTTTGTTTTGTTTTTTTGTGTGTGTTTGTTTGTTGTTTGATATTTCAGTCGAAACTTCCTTTCAGGTTTCAATTTTTTTATTTGCTTCATTTTGCTTTGTTTGTCTGTTCAATCTTTCGCTCCGAGGCTTCAATTGTGGTTAGTTTTGGATTTTCTTTGTCTTTTTCTTTGTTTTTTTTTCACTATTGAATGCGCGGTTTTCGTAAAAGTATACAATAGTGAAGACATTTCATGTTCCAAATGAGATCTTGAATCCTCTGGACGAATTGAAAAGATCTGAAGTAAAAAAAGAGAAAAATTAAAAAATAATGTATATACATGAATCATTTCTGTGATTAACAAAAAAGATGTTATAAAAATATACCCCAAGATGATTCTTTGTGTTCGTCATCTCGACCATGTATGTTAATTTTTGACGAGGAAGCACACGACATACCCCCCCAGCCCCCTCCCCCCCCACAGAATAATATAATATAAAATGATATATGATTTAATGATAAAATATAATATGCAATAATGTATTAACAATATATGATGATGTAATAATAAATAATAATGTACAGTATTATAATAATAAATGATAATGTGCACTATTATAATAATGAATTATTACATGTAACACAATAATGTAAATATATAAAAATATAAATTGATAATGATAATACTCTACAATTTCCAAGAGAAACGGATCTTAATTATATCCCTATCTCTTTCCCAGTGCTCAAAATGACGGGAATAAAAGATTATAAAGTAGACAAGAATAAATAAACCTCCTCTTAGCAGGTAAAAAAAATTACCATGCACTATATAGGTTCATTTATTAATATATTCAATATTTTATGATGCGTCAATGGCTTAGGTCATCAGTCGCGATCTTGAAATAGTCAAAATAAACAATGAAAGTTATCCAACCTACATATCTCGTTTTATTCATAAAGTAAAAAAATAAATAAATAAAATGAAATCAAATAAAATAATAAAAATACATTGGGTTATTATGAAAGGAAAGACAACAGTTGAAATCCTTCTGGATTACATTTTCAGGTTCGAAGAAGTGATAAAACCCACGAGAATTTCGAAACTGCTTTCCCCCTTGCAATAAACTTTTTTCTTTTCCTTCTTTCTTTCTTTCTTTCTTTTTTATTCATGCCGTTTCATTAAAGCGTGTTTTGCCCTAGTGTGTTGTTATTTAATGATTAATATTCCACGCGGATGCAGTACCTCATAAACCTAATTTAGAGTGAGTGATTGTCATAATCTAGATCTGCATTTGACTGGCACACTAATAATATAGTTTCCAAGTAATGGACCGTGTCATGTTAATCCTCAGCTGCTTGTCTCCTTTATCCGTCTCCCTCCTACCTCACTCCTTCGTCTTGGCTTTCCTCCTGCTCGTCCTCGTCATCCTTCTCCCCCCCTCCCCCCGCCTTCTTATTCTTGGGTTTCCTCTTGTCATGTTTTTCTTCTTTTTTTATATTTTTTCTTCTTGTTCTTCTTCTTCCTCCCCTTACTTGTTCTTATTTTTCTTTTCTGTTCTTCTTCTTCGTCTTCTACTTCTTCCTCTTTTTCTTTTCTTCTTCTTCGTCTTCTACTTCTTTTCTTTTCTATTTTTTTCTTCGTCTTCTACTTCTTCCTCTTCTTTTTCTTTTCTTCTTCTTCGTCTTCTACTTCCTCTTCTTTTTCTTTCCCATTCTTCTTCGTCTTCTACTTCTTCCTCTTCCTCCTTCTTCTTCGCCTCCTCTTCCTTTTCTTCATCCTCCTCTTCCTTCCCTCATCTCCCTTTTTTATCACCAACATCTATTTATTTATTCATTATTTATCTATTTTATTGAAGGATCTATTCATTTATTTATCTGTTTTAAAAAAGTAGAAATCATATAAATTGAATAATTGCGTTATATCTTATCTATTTATTTATGCATGCGATAAGACCGAATATAAAGTGTGTTTGTTTATTGTTTGTTTGTTTTTACGTAATATTCAGGGTATGAATCAGTTATTATTGTCTTGTGCAAAGAAAAAAAAATGTTTTCTTCATTTTCTTTTTGCTTTTTTTTCGTCGACTTTTACTTTCTTTAAATAAAGATACTGTTTTTTAATGACATTCTTCAATAGACTTCCAAGAAATCACAATACTATTATTTTCTCGTCATATTAATATTCTTAAATTAACATTTCCATCGACATTCTACCATAAAAATGAAAAAAATATTCTAGTTGTGATTCCGACAA
>NC_091574.1:907118-909285 GCF_042767895.1 Penaeus vannamei
GATAGGGAAGAGAGAAGAGAAAGAAATGAAATAACGACGCCAAGATAGATAGAACTGAGAGAGAAACGGAGAGAAAATAGCAGAAGAGAAAGAGGAAGTAGTGATAGAGAAGAGAGAAGAAGAAGAAATGAAATAACGACGCCAGGATAAATAGAATGGAGAGAGAAACGGAGACAGGGAAAAGGGAGAATGAGAGAGTAGTTGTTGTTCAAAAGAAAGATTATTTTATGGCATCATTATTCTTCATTCGTTCTCCTGCTTCTTTCTTTGCTTCGTCTCCGGTGCTCTTTCGTACCCACGGCTTTCAAGACCTTTTCTTCTCCTTTTTTTTTCTTTTTTTTTTTTTTCTTTTATTGACTTCTTTTCTTTTTCTTTTTTTTTTCTTCTTCTTCTTCTTTACTTGCCTCGTCTTTTTTTTATCTTCCTCCTCTTCTCCCTCCCCCCTCTTCACTTTCCTCCCTCCTTCTTCCATTTTCTTCTTCTTCTTCTCCTCCTCCTCTTTTTGTTCTCCCTCCTCCTCCTCCTTCTTCTTCTCTTCCTTCTCCTCCTCCTCTTTTTCCTCCACCTCCTCTTCTTCCTCCTCCTCTTCTTCTTCCTCCTTAATCCCCTTCCTTCCTCCTTTTCCTTCTTCTCCACCACTTCCTCCCCTGTTTTATTCCTCTCTTTTGTCCTCATCCTCTTCCTTTTCCTTATTCACCCTCCTCCCTCTCACCTCCTTCCTTCTCCTTTCTTCCTTCTCCACCTCTTCCTCCACCTCCTCCTCTTCCTCATCCTCCTCTTCCTCCTTCTCTTCCTCATCCTCCTCTTCCTCCTCTCCGTCCCACTAGGCTCCTTACCTCCATCATTTTTTACTTTTTCTCTCTTCTCCTCCTCCTCTTCCTCCCCTCCTCTTCTTCCTCATTCTCCTCCTCCTCCTCCTTCTCTTCCTCACCCTCTTCCTCCTCTCCGTCCCCACTCAGCTCCCTACCTCCACCATTTTTGAGATCATCGTTTTCCATTTCGAAAATATTAGGTCTAATCTAGTCCTCGACCGTCAACCGAGGATCCCGCCTTAATATCCATCGGTTTCCATCACAAACTAATATTGTCAAATGGCTTTTTTTTTTGCTTTTTCGGATGTGAACTGGACTCCTTATCAGGTATAGTCACTATTATCATCATCTATTTTATTACAGTGTATTTCAGCTGTGATTATCCATATGATTTTATTTTGGTTATCGTTATTATTATTATCATCGGTATCATGATCATTATTATTACTAATACTATTGTTATTATCATTATTATTGTTATTATCATCATCATTATTACTGTTATTATTATTAATATTATTATTGTCATTGTCATTAACATTATTCTTATGATAATCATTATAATCATTGTTATCTTTTTTATCATTATTGCCATCACTATCATCGTTATTATCATTATTATTGATATCATGAATATCATTATCATTATTATTGATATCATGAATATCATTATCATTATTATTGATATCATGAATATTATTATCATTACTTATATTGTTGACATGGCTATTATTGTTATCATTATTACTCTCTCTCTCTCTCCTTACCTATCCCCCCCTCTCTCTATCTATCTCTCTCTCTCTCCCTCCTCTCTCTCTCTCCCCTCACCCCTCCCTCCTCCCCCTTCCTCCTCCCTCTCCCCTCTCTCCTCCCCTCCTCCCTCCCCCTCCCTCCTCCCCCCTCAATCTCTCTCTCCCTCTCTCTCTCTCTCTCTCTCTCTCTCTCTCTCTTCTCTCTCTCTCTCTCTCTCTCTCCTCTACCTTAAAAGACTACACGGCACACCTATCTCTTCCCTATTCCGACCATTCCCACTCGGCGCAGACAGCATTCCAATCCGATTTGAGGCGCCCTCTCTGCCGCTTGGGGAAAATGGAAGTGCATTTTGAGAGTTCTCCCGAGTCGAAATCTGAATGTCTTTCTTATTGTTTTTTTTTTCTTTCTTTCTTTCTTTCTTTCTTTGATTTTCTATGCCGTTGTGTATGTGTATGTGTGTATATATATATATATACATATATATATATATATATATATATATATATATATATATATATATATATATATATATATATATATATATATATATATGTGTGTGTGTGTGTGTGTGTGTGTGTGTGTGTGTGTGTGTGTGTGTGTGT
>NC_091574.1:917285-922285 GCF_042767895.1 Penaeus vannamei
TCTCTCTCTCTCTCCCTCTCCCTCCCTCTCTCCCTCCCTCTCCCTCCGTCCCTCCCCCCGCTCCCTCTCCCTCTCTCCCTCCTCCCCTCTCCTCCCTCCTCTCCCTCCCCCTCCCCTCCCCCTCCCTCCCTCTCCCTCTCCTTCTCCCTCCCTCCTCCTCCCCCTCCCTCCTCTCCTCTCTCCCTCTCCTTCCCTCCTTCCCTCCCTCCCTCCCTCCCACCCTCTCTCCCTCTCTCTCTCCCACCTTGCTTTGATATACACTCAACACCGACGCTTGCGAAGAATTAATAGAATGCGTTAAAATGTTGATTACTAAAACTTCATTTACATATATTGATCTTGTGTTTGTCTGTTTGTCGCTTCGAGTAGTTAACTTTGGCGCTACCTGTGCTTATACTTGGTGCTTAGGTTGTGGTGGTGAGTGGTGGTGAGTGGTGGTGATGAGGGTGGTGGTGGTGATGGTGGTGGTGAGTGGTGGGGATAGTGGTGGTGGTGAGTGGGGATGGTGGTGATGAGGGTGGGGGATGGTGAGTGGTTGTGGTGGTGGTGGTGGTGATGAGTGGTGGTGGTGGTAGTGATGAGTAGGGATGGTGGTGGTGATGAGTGGGGATGAGGGTGGTGTGTGATGGTGGTGATGAGTGGTAGGTGCAGTGATGAGTGGGGATGCTGCTGGTGATGGTGAGTGATGGGGATGGTGGTGATGATGGTGGTGGTGAGGGTGGTGGTCGTTGTGGTGGTGATGGTGATGAGTGGTGGTGGTGGTGATGGTGATGAGTGGTGGTGTGAGGTCGTTTTGGTGGTGATGATGGTGGTGGAGGTGATGGGGATGTTGGTGGTCGTCGTGTTAATGTTGTTAATTGATGATGATGGTCGTGGTGGTGGTGGTGATGGGGAAGGTTGTGGTGATAGTAGTGGTGGTGGTGATGGTAGTGGTGACGGGGGTGGTGGTGTTGATGGTATGAATTGGTGGTAATGGTGGTGGTGATGGTGGTGGAGGTCGTCGTGGCGGTGATGATGGTGGTGATGATTTACATTTTATGGTGATAAGTAATGAGTAATTGAATTGGAATTGAATATCTTTTGTACATGTTTGTTTTAAGTATTTCTTTATGGATTTCAATTATTGGTGTATTATTATTTCTGATAATTACTGTAATAATCGCAAATATGTCAAAAACTTTTATTTGCAATTAGAACACTCATTACAGAGAACCAAGAATATAATACAAATAAAAGTTAATAAAAATAGAAAAAAAAAATTGTCACATTGAATCCAATTTTATTTTTCTACTTTTCATCCATTTTCGTTTCCTAATATTTCTATTTTTATCATATATACTAATTTCAGTTTTTTCTTTTCTTTTCAGGTAAGTCAACTCTACATGAGTAACTTTACGTGAGTCGATGAATATATATGTGACGACTGATGACTATGAGGGTGAGTAACAAAATAATATTTTAGGAACGGGAAAAAAGGAGAAATTTGTGAAAAAATAGATTAGTAAAAATGATATAAGAATAAGTAAATTTGAGGAAATATAGGGAAGAGAGGAATAAGATGGTGAGAAATAGAATGATGATTGTAAAGGAAAGGGAGGGAGAGGAGGAGAGGGAGGGAGAGAGGGAGAGGGAGAGAGTGAGAGTGAGTGTGTGTGTATCTGTGTGTGTATGTGTGTGTGTGAGAGAGAGAGAGAGAGAGACAGAGAGACAGAGAAAGAGACAGAGAAAGAGAGAAAGAGAGAGAGAAATAGAAAAAAAAACATACACACACACACACAGAGACAACCCCCCCCCCCCTCTACACACACACACCCTCTCCGCAAATCCAAGATGGCGGCCGCGTCTCCCTCGCAACATATTCCCTTAACCGCGCGAATCTTTCCCGCCTTTTCTGTGTCCTTATTTATTCTTCCACTTTCCTCTTTTTGTTTATTTCTTTGTGTTTTAATTTTCTCGTTTTTCTGTTGTTCAATTATATGTTCTTGTTCTATATCATCATTCTTCTTCGTCTTGTTCGTTAAATTATTTTTGTGTTTTTTTTTATTTGTTCTTCTCTTGTTCTTTTGTTCTTCTCTTCTCCTTTCTTTGTCTTCTCCTTCATTACCACAGTTTCCATATTTGTTTTCCTTCGCAGTTGTGTGTGTGCGTGTGTATGTATGTATGTGCACATTAGAATGCTTACCATCAGTGATAATAATAATAATAGTAAGTATTATTGTTATTATTATGATCATTATTATGATTGTTGTTATTATTGTTATTATAATTGTTGTTGTTGTTGTTGCTGTTGTTGTTGTTGTTGTTATCATTATCGTTATCATTCTCATTCTCATTCTCATTATCATTATCATCATCATCATCATAATTCTTATCATTATTATTATAAATGTCAATATTATTATCATCATTATCTAAATCATCATTATGTTTATCATCACAATCATTATGATAATGATAATGAGAATAATGATAAGATATATCATCATTGTTAACATCACTATTATAATTAGCAATAGTATCATCCTCATTATCATCATCACCATCATCATTTCACCACAACCATTAACATCAGTGTCATCTCCATCACCACCACCATCACCACCATCATCATATCTCCCCCCTCCTGTCTCGCCCTCATCACGAAACACCATCATCCATCACCATCACAACCATCAACATCACAACATCATCATCACCATTATGCACCATCACCATCACAACATCATCACCATCATCATCACCATTATGCACCATCAACATCACAACATCACCATCACAACATCATCACCATCACCATCATCATCATCATCACAACATCATCACCATCACAACCATCACCATCATCACAACATCATCACCATCATCATCACCATTATGCACCATCACCCTCACAACCATCAACATCATCACCATTATGCACCAACAACATCACATCATCACATCATCATCACCATCATGCACCATCAACATCATCACCATTATGCTCCATCACAACATCATCATCATTATGCACCATCACAACATCACCACCATCATCACCATCATCATCATCACCATTATGCACCATCACCATCACAACCATCATCATCACAACCATCATCATCACATCATCACCATCATAACCATCACCATCACAACATCATCACAACATCACCACCATCATCACAACATCACCACCATCACCATCATCATCATCACAGCATCATCACCATCACAACCATCATCACAACATCATCACAACATCACATCATCATCACCATCATCACCATCATCATCATCACCATTGTGCACCATCACCACGACTGGTTCTTCGCGATGAGATGAGTAAGTTCGCAGTTCATACGTGTTTAAGGAGGGGAAGGAGGGGGAGAGGGGGGGAGGGGAGAGGAGGGAGGAGGAGGGAGGAGGAGAAGGAGGGGGATGGGGGGTGGGGGGTGGGGGAAGGAAGGAGGGGGATGGGGGAAGGGGAGGAGGGAGGGAGGGAGGGAGGAGAGGGAAGGAGGGAGGGAAGGGGGAGGAGGGAGGGGAGGGGAGGGAAGGAAGGAGGGGGATGGGGGGAGGGGGTGAGAGGAGGAAGGCAGGGAGAGAGGGGGAAGGAAGGGGGGGAAAGGGGGAAAGGGGAGGGAGGGAAGGAAGGAGGGGGATGGGGGGAGGGGTGGTGAGAGGAGGGAGAGGAGAGGGGGAGGGAATGAAAGGGAGAAGGAGGGAGGGAGAAGGGGGAGGGGGAGGGGGCGTGTGGGTTGTCTCTGTTTAGTATCTTGGTTTTGGTCTTAAGGGTGGAGGGGGGGGGGGGAGGAGGGAAAGGAGGGAGAGGGCTGGAAGAAATATACGAATAAGAGAAAGGAAGAAGGAAAACCGATAAGAATAGAAAGATGATAGAAAAGAAGAAGAGGTGAAGTAGGGAGAGGAAGGAGGCGGGCGAAACAGCCCACTCTCTCTCCTCCCTCCTTTCCTCTAATTCTCCCTCGCTCATTCCCCTTTTCTCTCCCTTCTGTAAGTCTCCCTTTCTTCTTCCCTCCCTCCCTCCCTCCTTCTCTCCCTTATGCAAAACTCCCTTCCTACTTCCATCTCTCCTTTCCTCCCTCCCTCCCTCTTTCCCTCACTCCCTCCCATTCTCCCTCCCTCCTACCCTCCTTCCCTCTCTCCATCTTCCTCCCTTCCTCTCCCTCCTCCTCCCTCCCTCCCTGCCACCCTCCCTCCCTCACTCCCTCCATCCCTCCCTCCCTCCCTCCCTCCCTCCCTTCCTTCCTCCCTCCTTCCCTCCCTCCTTCCCTCCCTCTCTCTCTCCCTCTCTCCCTCCCTCCCTTCCATTTGTACCCTGTCACTCTCCGTTAACTTCTGCTAGATTGGGGCGTCAACGGGGGGGGGGGAGAGGGGGGAAGAGGGGAAGTAGAGAGGGGAGGGATGGAGGGAGGTGGAGGGAAGAGGTGGAGGGTGTTTTTTGAAGATGTTAAGAAAGGGCGACGAAAGAGGGAGGGAGGGAGAGACGAAGAGATAGAGAGGGAGGGTGGGAGAGGAGGGAAAGGGAATGGAAGGTAGGGGAGAGGGAGGGAGGAGGGAGGAATGAGGGAGGGACGGCGAAGAGAGTGGGATGAAAGAAGGGTTAGGGAGGGACAGAGATGAGAACGGGGTAAGAACGGGGGAAAGAGAGGGAGAAGGAGAGGAAGTAGGGGAAAATAGAGAGAGAGAGAGAGAGAGAGAGAGAGAGAGAGAGAGAGAGAGAGAGAGAGAGATGGAGAGAGAGAGATAATGAAAGAGAAAAGAGGGAAAGAGGTCGAGAAAGAAATATAAAGAGATAAATGAAGGAGGAATACGCAAATAAAAGAAGAAAGAGAGATAAACACTCGATAACAGTTATCAAACAATGATGCAGTAATTAATTTAATCCCTATTTAATAAAACCAAATATCAATTGGGAAAAAAAGGATATAAATAAACACCTAATCAAAGAAGAATAGAAAAATAAAAACAAAATCAGGTTATACAAAATGGCGGCGCTC
>NC_091574.1:929785-944785 GCF_042767895.1 Penaeus vannamei
CCTCTTATTCTTCTTGCTTTGTCTCGAGAGTTTTTTTTATCATCATCTTCCGTGTGTGTCGCTGCGTGTGTCGGTTTGCAGGCTTTCGTGTTGGTGGTGTTTGTTTGTTTTTGTTTTTGTTTGTTTGGTTGTTTGTTTTGTTTTTGTTCTTGTTTTTGTTTGCTTGTATTTTTGTTTTTGTTGGTGTTTGTTTTGTTTTTGTTTGTTTTTGTATTTTGTTTGTATTTGTTTGTAACTGTTTCCTTTGTTGTTTGTTTTGTTTGTTGTTTGTATGTTTGTTTTTGTGTTGTTGCGTTCCCCTCCCCTCCCCCTCCCTCTCTCCCCTCCACCCCCTCCCCCTCTCCCCTTCCCCCTCCCCACCATCTCCCTCTCCTCCTCCCCCTCTCCCTCCCATCCCCCCCTCTCTCCCATCCCCCCCCCCTCCCTTTTCTTTTCCCTCTCCCCCTCCCCCTCCCCCCCCCTCTCCCCCTCCCTCCCCTCTCTCCCTCTCTCCCCCTTCCCCCTCCCTCCCCTCTCTCCCTCTCTCCCCCTTCCCTCTCTTCCCCCTCCCTCCCCTCTCCCTTCCCCCCTTTCCCCCTCTCCCCCTCCCTCTCCCCCTTCCTCCACCCTCCCTCCCCCTCCCTTCCCTCCCTCTCCCCCTCCCCCCCCCCCCTCCCCCCTCCCTCAAAGCGACCCCGAACGCGATACGAGTTTTATCCGACGCTCGTTCTGCCCGTATTCAAGTGGCCGGCGTGTGAAGGTGAGGCGTCTTAGTAAGTTTTTTATTTTTTATCGTTCTCTTCGTTTTTTTTTTTCTCTCTCTCTCTCTCTCTCTCTCTCTCTCTCTTTCTGATGCTCTGTTTCTTCTTGTTTTTTCTTCTGTGTGAAGGGGTTTTTTTTTCGTTGTCTCTTCTGTTTCTTTCTCTTTCTGATTCTCTGTTTCTTTATTCGGTTCTTTTTCTTGTTTTTCTTCTGTGTGAAGGTGGGCGTATTAGTAAGTTTTTTTTTTGTTTTTTTTTGTCGTTGTCCCCTCCCCTCCCCCTCCCTTTCTCCCTCTCTCCCTTCCCCCCTCCTCTCATCTCCCCCCCGAACGTGATACATTTATCCCGTATCTGTGTGAAGCTGGGCGTCTTAGTAAGATTTTTTTTTGTCTGTCTCTTCTTTTTCTTTTTTTTTTTTCTTTATGTTTCTTATTCCTTACCGTGTTTTTTCTTTTTTTTCTTCTTCTTTCTATTTCTTTTTCTTTCTGTTTCTTTTTTCTTCCGTTTTTCTTCTTCCGCTTCTTATTTATTTTATTTATCTATTTTATTTATTTATTTTTATTTATTTATTTATTTATTTGCTGTTTCTGATTTTTATTGTGATTATGGGTCTTAATTCTTCTTCTTTTTTCCTTCTTCTTTTTCTGATTCCTCATCTGTTTTTTTCTTCTCCTTCGTCTTATTCTTCATCTTCTTTATACTTGTTCTTCATCACTTCTCCATCTCCTTCTATGTCTTCTTCTTCTACTTCTTTCTTCTTCTTCTTCTTCTTCTTCTTCTGTCTGATTTCCCTTTTTCCATCTCCCTCTTCTTCTTCGTCTCCCCTTTCTTCCTATCTTCGTTTTCTTGTCCTCGTCTCCTCCTATTCCTCCCAGTTCCTCTTCTCTCCTCTCCCTATCTTATTTATTTCTGATTATTACTCTTATTCTTTTCATGATGTCAATTTTCGAATCAAACATTTCTTCACATTTAACACTAAATAAAAAAAAATAAGATATTAATTCTTGCAACAATTTATCATTTTTGCAACATTTATTTTTTATTATTAATGATTTAAACGAAATATTCAAGTCTTAAAAAATATTCAAGATATTCATTATTAAGATATTAAGATTCAAGATTTATTAATTAATTCATTTAATTAAGATTTAATATTAATATTAAGATTAAGATTAAGATTATTAAGATATTGATATTCAAGATATTCATTATTAAGATATTAAGAAATATTCAAAATATTCATTCTTGCAATAATTTATCAACTTTGCAAGTTTTTTTTTTTTTTTTTTTTTTTTAATGATTTAAAAGACATATTCACGAAATCTAGTCTTACATCATTTACATACTTAAAATGCCAAATATTTCGTTTTGTTCTCGTATCTTTTTTTTTCGTAACTTAGAATGGTTGTAACTTGGTTGAAAGGAGGTTGGGTCAAGTTGCACGGAGAGGGGGGAGTGAGGGGAAGGGGGGAGAGGGGAGAGAGGGAGAGTGAGGGGAGGAATGTAGGGAGAGGGAGAGTGGGGAGGAGTGTAGGGAGAGGGGATAAGGGGAAGGAGAGTGAGGGAAGTGAGGGGAGGAGTGAGGGGACGAATGTAGGGAGAGGGAGAGTGAGGGAGGGATGTGGGAGGGGGGCAGAGTGAAGGGAGGAGTGTAGGGAGAGGGTAAGGAGGGGGTGTGGGGAGGAGGGTGAGGAAGGGGAGAGTGAGGGGAGAGGAGTGTAGGGAGAGGGGGATAAGGGGAGGGATGTGGGGAGAGGGGAGTGAGGGGAGAGGGGGAGAGTGAGTGGAAGGGTGTAGGGAGAGGGGAGTGAGGGGAAGGAGTGTAGGGAGAGGGGGAGTGAGGGGAGGAGTGTAGGGAGAGGGGTAGTAAGGGGAAGGGGGAGAGTGTACTGTATATGCGGGTGAAAGGGTACACGTTGTCAGAGGGGAGCCCCTTGTCACGAGGGGAAAATGTAGGGGAACGAGAGGGGAGATGGGGAGGGGACGAATAAGTAGCGGACGGGGAGGGGGTGGGGGGAAGAGGGAGAGGCAGGAGGAGAGGGACAGGAAAATGGAAGGAGGGGTTGTATGGTGCTTAGAGGGGGTGATGGATGGGGGTATGGAGGAGGAATATGATGGGGAGGAGAGGGTAGCTATTGGGGGGAGAGGTGGGGGGGAGGGGGCAGGAGGGGAAAGGGACAAGAGAATGGAAGGACTGTATGGGGGTTAGGGGGAGGGGAGGGAGGAGAGGGAGAGGGGAGGGAAATTGAGGAAGCGAAAGAGAAAAAGGGAGAATGTAAGACATTGAGAAGGAAAAGAAAGGGAAGAGAAGAGAAAGGAAGAAGGGGAGGGAAATGGAAGGGGAGAGAAAGGGAGAAGGGAAGCGAAAGAGAAGGCAAAAACGAGGAAAAGAAAAGGAAAGGGAAGGCAAAAAAAAAAGAAAGAGAAAGAGAAAGGAAAGTAAGAAGAAAGGGAGGGAAAAGAAATGGAAGGCGAGAAAAGAGAATGGCAGAGAAATTGAAAGGCATAGATAGACAAGAGAATAGAAAAGTTAAGAAAGAGAATGATATGGTTGTTGTATGGTGTCACATGTTAAAGTATGGAGAGAGAGAGAGAGAGAAAGAGAAAGAGAAAGAGAAAGAGAAAGAGAGAGAGAGAGAGAGAGAGAGAGAGAGAGAGAGAGAGAGAGAGAGAGAGAGAGAGAGAGAGAGAGAGAGAGAGAGAGAGAGAGAGAGAGAGAATGAAAGAAAGAGAGAGAGGGAGAGAAAGAGAAAATTAATGAAAGAAAGAAAGAGAAAGAGAGAACAAAGAGAACTCACAGGCACAGATGTATAAAAAATGGTTGAGAAAGGGTTATGATGGAGATTAGGGGAGGGTGAGGGGAGAGAGAGAGAGAGAGAGAGTATTTTATGACGGTTTGGGGATTAGAGGAGAGAGGGAGAGGGGAGTGGAGTGAGGGGAAGAGAGGGGAGGTTGGAAGAGGGAGAAGGAAGTGATGGATAAAGTAGAATTTAACGGAGGATAGGAAGTAATCCAAAGCTTTATAAAAAGAAGGACGAGAAGAGAGAGAGAGAGAGAGAGAGAGAGACAGAGAGAGAGAGAGAGAGAATCAGAGAAAGAGAGAGAGAGAGAGAGAGAGAGAGAATCAGAGAACGAGATAGAGAGAGAGAGAGAATCAGAGAACGAGAGAGAGAGAGAGAATCAGAGAACGAGAGAGACAGAGAGAATCAGAGAACGAGATAGAGAGAAAGAGAGAGAATCAGAGAACGAGAAAGAATGAGATGGAGAAAGAACAAAGACAGAGAAAGAGACAAACTAACAGTCACAGATGCTTACAAAATCCACGAGATTAAAATTCCCCTGAAATGAAGATTGACACACCAGGGAACGAGATATGCGAAAGAAAACGGGAAGAGGGATGGGAGAGAAAACGGGAAGAGGGATAGAAGAGAGAAAACGAGAAAACGGGAAGTGAAATGTAATAGAGAAAACGGGAAGTGAAATGTAATAGAGAAAACGGGAAGTGAAATGTAATAGAGAAAACGGGAAGTGAAATGTAATAGAGAAAACGGGAAGTGAAATGTAATAGAGAAAACGGGAAAACGGAAAAAATCATGGAAAATGGCGAACGACTCAAAGATATACTTAAGTATATGCAAATACAAAGTCTCTTAAAAGAGGAATTGGTTTTATTTGACTCTGATTAAAGGACCTGGTCATTGGTTTGTTTCTTTTGTTTTGTTAATACGAGTGTAATTGTTTTTATTTTTTTGTGTGATATTTGTTATCAGTATTGTTATTAGAGGAGAGAGAGAGAGAGAGAGAGAGAGAGAGAGAGAGAGAGAAAGAGAGAAAGAGAGAAAGAGAGAAAGAGAGAAAGAGAGAAAGAGAGAAAGAGAGAAAGAGAAAAAGAGAGAAAGAGAGAAAGAGAAAGGGCGAGAAAGAGATAGATAGATAGATAGATAGATAGATAGACAAAGAGAAAGAGAAGGGAGGAGGGAGAAAGAGAAAGAAAAAGAAATAATAAAATCCCTTTGTAAAATGCGCGTATCGAAACCTTAACAGATGGCGGAAGAGGAAGTGACAGGAGTAAAGATCGGAATAAGGGAAAAGGAAAGAGAATGATGAATAGGAATAATAAGAGACGTGCGAAAGAGGAAGAGAGAGAGAGGGAGAGAGAGAATGAAAGAGAGAGAGAGAGAGGAGGGGAGGAGAGAGAGAGAGAGAGAGAGAGAGAGAGAGAGAGAGAGAGAGAGAGAGAATGAAAGAGAGAGAGAGAGAATGAAAGAGAGAGAGAGAGAGAGAGGAGGGAGGAGAAGAGAGAGAGAGAAAATGAAAGAGAGAGAGAGAGAGAGAAAGAGAGAGAGAGAGAGAAAGAATGAAAGAGAGAGAGAGAGAGAGAGAGAATGAAAGAGAGAGAGAGAGAGAGAAAGAATGAAAGAGAGAGAGAGAGAGAGAGAGAGAGAGAGAGAGAGAGAGGAGGAAAAGAGAGAGAGAGGAAAAAAAAAACCCACACAATACTCCCCTCCCTCCCCCTCCCCCAGCTTTATTCCCACGCAATACCCATCCCCTCCCCCGTCCCTCCCTCCTCCCCCTACTTTTCTCCTCTCACCTATTGGACCCAAAACGCAATAACCGCCTCCCCCTCCCTCTCTCCCTCCCCTTTTCCCCCATACCTTCCAGATCGCCCCAAAAATGGTGTCCAGTGCTTTACTCCTTCACCCCCCCTCACCCCACCTCCCCATACCCCTTGCCCTACCCTTCTGGATACACCTACACCTCCCACACCCTTCCACTATTCTGCTACACCTATATATCTGCCCTCTTCCCCCTCCCCTCCCCAGATACCTCTCCCCACCCCCACCCCCACCCCAACTAACCCCCTTCTCCCCAGTCCCCCACTTTCAGTTACCCCCACTACCCACCCCCACCCCAACTAACCCTCCCCCTCCCCTCCCCCACCAATCATCCCCCCTCCTCAGCTACCCCAACTAACCCCCCCTCCTCCCCACCTCCCCCACCTCCTCCCCCACCTTCTCCCACTGCAGCTGTCGCCTTCCCCATTCCCCCTGGAGGTCACGTGATCCTGTGCATGCTGTTCGTCACTCTCTTGACAATGGCCAGGCAAGAGGGGGGGGGAGAGAGGGTTGGTGGAAAGGGAGGGAAAGAGGGAGGGGAGGGGAGGGAAGGAGTGTGGGAGGGAGGAGGGGAGGGAGGGAGGGAGAGGAGGGGATGGGAAGGGTAGGGAGGGAGAGAGGGAGGGAGGGGAGGGAGGAGGGGAAGGAAGGGAAGGAGGGAGGGAGGGAGAGAGGAGGGAGGAGGGGATAGGAAGGGGAGAGAGGGAGAGAGGGAGGGAAGGAGTTGAAAAGGGTTGTTGGGGAAGGAGGGGACTGTAAGAGGAGGGAATTGTCGGGGGTTTCCGGTGGACAAGGGAAAGGGAGGGAGGAAGGCGTGGGAAGGGAGAGTGGGACGAGGGAGGGGGAGGGGGGAGGGAGGGAGGGGGGAGAGGGAGGGGGAGATTGAAAGGAGCGACTTTACTGACCTTCCTGAGAGAGTACCATCTGGTGTGTCTCTTCTCGTTTGCTTTTATGTCTCTATTTTTTTTCTCTCTGTCTGTCTGTTCTCTCTCTGAATGACTTTCTCTCCTTTCTTTTTGTGTCTCTTTCTCATTTGTTTTCCTCTCTCTTTCTCTCTCCTTTTTCTCTTTCCCTCTCTCTCTCTCTCTCTCTTTATCTTCTCTCTCTCTCTCTCATCTGTTTATCTTCTCTCTCTCTCTCATCTGTTTATCTTCTCTCTCTCTCTCTCTCTCTCTCTCTCTCTCTCTCTCTCCCTCCCTCCTCCCTCCCTCCCCCTCCCCTCCTCCCTCCCCTCCCCCTCCCCCTCCCCCTCTCCCTCCCCCTCTCCCTCCCTCCTTCCCTCCTTCCCTCTTCCCTCTCCTCCTCCCTCCCTTTATCCGCTCTCTCCCCCTCCCATCTTAACATCTTTTTTCTTCTTGTTCTTCTTCTGCTGCTTCTTATTTTTATTCATTTATTTATTCATTTTTTAATCTTTTCTGGTTCTGATTGTTATTATGATTCTGGGTACTAGTTTTTTTCTATTTTTTCTCCTACTTCTTCTTCTGTTTTTTTCTCTCTCTTATTCTTCTTCTTTTTTCTCTTATTCTTCTTCTCCCAACTCTTCTTCTCCTTCTTCTTCTCTTATTCTTCTTCTCCCAGCTCTTCTTCTCCTTCTTCTTCTCTTCTTCTTATTCTTCTTCTTCTCCGAGACCGCGGTTGGGTCCTACACACACTCCCGAGATGCTGCTGCTGCTGCGGTTATGCTGTGAATACCGAAGGGGGAATGAGTCTTATGGGTTATGGGGTTCTCGCACGCGGATTGGTTGTTGGTTGGGGGTGGGGGGCGGCTGGGGTCTCCGTGGTGGGGGATGGGGGGGGTCAGTGTGGAGGGGGGGTGCTTTAAGTTTGGGGGTAGAAAAAATCGATTTGTTTTTTTTTTTGGTATTTTCTTTTTGTCTGGCTGTCTGTCTGCCTCTTTTTCTCTTTCTTTCTCTTTTTCTTTCTCTCTCTGTTTCTATCTCTCTCTCTCTGTTTCTCTTTCTTTCTGTCTCTCTCTGTTTCTCTCTCTCTCTCTCTCTCTCTCTCTCCCTCTCTCTCTCTCTCTCTCCCTCTCTCCCTCCCTCCCTCCCTCCTCCCTCTCCTCTCCTCTCCTCCACACCCCTTCACTCACCTCCTCCCTCCTTCCCCCCTCCCTCTCCCCCTCCCCTCACCCTTCCTCTCCCACACACTCACCCAGACAACCACGCGCACGCACGCACGCACGCACGCACCCGCCCGGCTCCTGAGCACAAGGCAAAAGTGGTCCATAGTAAATGTCAAGGAGTGAAATGCAACCGTCCTGGGCTTTGATATATGAGGATTTTCATTCTTGTCTTTTTTTTTGTATATATGTACGTTTTTTTTTTTTTTTTTTTTTTTTGGTTTTATTTCTGGATTTTTTTTTTTTTTTTTTTTGGTAGATGCATATGGGACTCGAGGGACCAAAACCTGTTACGAAGGAAAAAAATACATGTATATATAAGGAAGTCGAACCCTATAATAATAAATATATATATAAAAAGATAATTGGAGAGTCATAAGAAGTTAGGGGGATGGGCGTTTTTTTCGGGCGTGTGGGCGAGTGGGCGAGGCGATGATACTGGAAGTGGGTGGGGGGCATGGGGTGGTAGGGGGGGGAAGAGAGAGAGAAGAGAGACAGATAGACAGAGAGATAGAGAGACAGAGAGAGAGAGAGAGAGACAGACAGATAGATAGACAGATAGATAGATAGATAGATATACAGACAGATAGATAGACAGACAGACAGACAGACAGACAAACAGACAGACAGACAGACAGACAGACAGACAGACAGACAGATAGATAGACAGATAGATAGGTAGACAGACAGACAGAGAGACAGATAGATAGATAGACAGACAGACAGACAGAGACAGATAGATAGACAGACAGACAGACAGACAGACAGATAGACAGACAGAGATAGATACAGACAGACAGATAGATAGACATAGATAGATACAGACAGATAGACAGACAGAGATAGATACAGACAGATAGACAGACAGAGATAGATACAGACAGATAGACAGACAGACAGAGAGAGAGACAGATAGACAGACAGACAGAGATAGATAGATACAGAGAGATACAGACAAATAGACAGACAAACACTGACAGAGACAGTGAGACAGAGAGAGCGAGAACGAAAGAGAGAGAAATAAAAGAAAGAAAGAAAGAAAGAGAGAGAGAGAGAAACGGATGATAAATGTCGCGAGAAACACAACACGCAAATGAAGATTTAACATTTGCAATTTCTGGGACCTCGAAGCCGGATGGAAATGCTGCGAGACTCACTTGAAGACTTTTTTCCTTCTTCTCCCTCTTCTTCTTATTATTATTCTTTTCTTTTCTTTTTCTTCTTTGTCTTCTATTTTTCTCTTTTTCTTCTTCGTTTTCTATTTCTTCTTCTTCTTTTTCTTTTTTTTCTTCTTCTTCTTTCTTTTTCTTTTTCTTTCTTCTTCTTCTTTCTTTCTTTCTTCGTCTTCTCTTTCTTTTTTTCTTTTTCTTCTTCGTCTTCTATTTCTTTTTTTTCTTTTTTTCTTTCTTCTTTCTCTTCCTCTTCTTCTGCTGCTTCTTATTTTCTTCCTTTCTTTCTTCAGTCTTCTATTTCCCTTCTTTTTCTTGTTCTTCTTCATTTTCTGCTTCTTTCTTCTTCTTTCCTTCTTCCTTTTCTTTCTTTTCTCTTTTTCTTTCTTTCTCTTTTTTTCCTTATTTCTGTCTTCCTTTTTTTCTTTGTTTTTTTCTTCTTCAGTCTTCTATTTCTTCTTCTTTTCTCTTTTTATTTTTATATTTTTTTCTATTATTTTTATTTCTTTTCTCTTTTTCTTTTTCATCTTGTCTTCTATTTCTTCTTCTCTTTTACTTCTTTTTCTTCTTCTGCTGCTTCTTTCTCTTCATCTTCTCCTTCTTCTCCTTCTTTTTTCTTTTATTATTTATTTATCTATCTATTTATTTATTTTTAGATGTGATATCCTCCTTGCCAATTCATTCGTTGTAACTGAGCCTCTATGACCCACCCAGCCCACTCGCCCAGCCCACCTCTTCCTCCAACCCACCTCCCTAACTTACTCATTTCCTCCTCAACCCACCCATTTATTTTGCTCACGTCGCCTACAACCCACTTACCAAACCCACTTACTTACCCCCAACCCACCTGCTAAGTCTACTCATTTCCTTTCCAACCCACCTACCTAACCCACTTACTTAAGCCGAACACACTTCTCCAGCCCACTTACCTCTCCCCCCACACACTCGTCCAGCCCACTTACCTCTCCCTCAACCCACCTCTTTACCCACTCATTCCCTCCCCCAACCCACCTACCCAACCCACTCACCCCTCCCTCAAACCCACTCACCCCTCCCCCAACCCCACCTACCCAACCCCACCCACCCCTCCCCCAACTCACCCCTCCCCCAACCCACCTACCCACAACCCACTCACCCCTCCCTCAACCCACCCACCCAACCCACCCACCCCTCCCCCAACTCAACTCACCCCTCCCCCAACCCACTCACCCCTCCCCCAACTCCACTCACCCCTCCCTCAAACCCACCCACCCCTCCCCCAACCCCACCCAACTCCAACCTCACTCACCTCTCCTCACAACCCACTCACCTCTCCCTCAAACCCCACCTACCCAACCCACTCACCCCTCCCCAACCCACCTACCCAACCCACTACCCTCAACCCCTAACCCCGCACCCAACCCACTCACCCTCCTCCCTGACAACCCACCCACCCAACCCACTCACCCCTCCCCCAACCCACCCACCCAACCCCACTCACTCCTCCCCCACTCCCCCTCCCCCAACCCACTCACCTCTCCCTCCAACCCACCTACCCAACCCCACCCCCACCCCTCCCCCAACTCACCCTCCCCCAACCCACTCACCCCTCCCACACAACCCACTCACCCCTCCCCCAACCCACCCACCCCTCCCCCCAACCCACCCACCCAACCCACTCACCCCTCCCTCAACCCACTCACCTCTCCCTCAACCCACATACCCAACCCACTCACCCCTCCCTCAACCCACCCACCCAACCCACTTACCTCAAACCCCTAACCCACATACCAAACCCCACTCACCCCTCCCCCAACCCACCCACCCACAACCCACTCAATTCCTCCCCCAACCCACCCACCCAACCCTCACTACCCTCCCCCACTCCCCTCCCCCAACCCACTCACTCACCCTCCCTCACCCACCCTACCCAACCCACCTACTCCCTCCCCAACCTCACCCCCTCCCCCAACCCCACTCACCCTCCCCCCAACCCCACTCACCCCTCCCCCAACCCACCCACCCAACCACTCAACCCACTACCTCAACTCCACTCACCCCTCCCCCAACCCACCTACCCAACCCACTCACCTCAACCCCTAACCCACATACCCAACCTACTCACCCTCCCAACCCACCCACCCCTCCCTCAACCCACCTACCCAACCCACTCACGTGTAGAAACCCACCTACCCAACCCATGCTTGCACCCAACCCACTTACCATCATTCTTTTGTTACGTCTCAGTTTTGTATCATTATTTTCTCATCTCGATAAAACGGATATTCTCTCTCTCTTTCTCTCTCTCTATTCTCTTCTCTCTCTTTCTCCGTTTCTCTTTCGTTCGCTAGATTTGTCTTTTTTTCTCTCTTTCTTTCTAACTTTCTGGTTCTCTTTCTCTTTCATTCGCTTTCTCTCTCTCTCGCTCTGGCTCTGGCTCTCTCTCTCTCTCTCTCTCTCTCTCTCTCTCTCTCTCTCTCTCTCTCTCTCTCTCTCTCTCTCTCTCTCTCTCTCTCTCTCTCTCTTTCGCCCTCTCTTCTCTCTCTCTCTTTCGCCCTCTCTTCTCTCTCTTTCTCCGTTTCTCTTTCGTTCGCTCGCTCTCTCTTTCTTTTTTCTCTTTCTCTCTACCTTTTTCTCTCTCTCTCTCGCTCTTATGTTGCCATTTCTTTCATTCTGTCTTCCTCTTTTCTCTGTTTATTTATCGTTATTTGTCATGAGGAAAGCAGGATATTTTATTGTTTTGTTTATTTTTTCGTTATCACGATTTTTATCATGTTGTGTGTGATGTACATTCTTGTTTCTCGTTAAATGTTATGTTGATAACGCAATTGCACGTGTTCTCCAGGTGTAAATTTGTCTTTTTTATTTGCAATATTATTTTCCTTTTTTTTAACTGCAAGGGGAGTGGCCGGATGGGATACTTCCTGTCAGCCAATCACACGCCGGCGTTCGGTTGGCGCCGTGACGTCATCGTTGGGGCGCGCTGAATGAGCCACTCCCATCCTGTCATCTGCACCGTGACGTCATCGTTTATGCGCGGAGTCAGCCAATCACACGCCGGCGTTCGGTTGGCGCCGTGACGTCATCGTTGGGGCGCGCTGAATGAGCCACTCCCATCCTGTCATCTGCACGGTGACGTCATCGTTTATGCGCGGAGTCAGCCAATCGTGGGTAATGAGAGTAATTTGTGACGTCACGGAGACATTTAAGGAGTGAGGGAGGGGGATGTGTGGGGGCGGGGTGGGGGGGGGGGAGGTGCCAGGGCAACACACCCACGAAGGCGCGCAGGCGTACACGCACGCACACATGAATACTTACACACATACATACATACGTACATATATATGTTTATATATATGCATATACATATACATATATTATATATATATATATATATATATATATATATATATATATATATATATATATATATATACATGCGCACATACATAAATACATATATACGGAGACACACACGAACCAAAACACATACATACATACATACATACATACATACATACATACATACATACATACATACATACATGCATACAGAAACACACACGAACCAACATACATACATACATGCAAATATACATACATACATATATACATACATACATACACACATAAACGCACACACACGCGCACACACATCCTGGCGCCTTTTGCTTCCACGATAAGACAAAAAAAGACAAAGAAAGAAAGAAAAAGAAAAGAAAAACAAATGCAAGTTACAATTTTCTGACTTTTATATATATATTTTTATTTATTTTTTCCTGGATTCGATTTTTTCCTGTTCTTTCTCTACGTCTCGTTCTCCTTTCCTTTCCCTATTTTCTCCTTTATTTGATATTTTTTGTTTGTTTGTTTGTTACTTCCCTCCTTTCTCTCCCTTTCTTTTCATTATTTTTTCTCCTTTATTTTGTTTTGTTTCCTCCTTCCTTCTTTCTCCGTTCCTCTTTCTATTCTTCGCTTTCTCGTTCTATCATTTTTTTTTTCTTCTACCTTTTTCTCGCTATTTTCCCTTCTTATCATCATCACCATCATTTCTATCATCATTATCATTACTACTATCATGCATTTATATATATATATATATATATATATATATATATATATATATATATATATATATGTGTGTGTGTGTGTGTGTGTGTGTGTGTGTGTGTGTGTGTGTGTGTGTGTGTGTGTGTGTGTGTGTGTGTGTACGTGTATGAGTGTGTGTGTGTGTACGTGTATGAGTGTGTGTGTGTGTACGTGTATGAGTGTGTGTGTGTGTGTGTGTGTGTGTGTGTGTGTGTGTGTGTGTGTGTGTGTGTGTGTGTGTGTGTGTGTGTGTGTGTGTGTGTGTGTGTGTGTGTCTGTCTGTCTGTGTGTGTGTCTGTGTCTGTGTGTGTCTGTATGAGTATTTATCTATCTATTTGTTTATTCACTTTCTATCATCTTATACATTTATCATTCTTAATCTGGTGATTTATTTTTTCCTTAATTTCTCTATCTCTTTCTCACACAATTTGTTAACAAGAAAACGAAAACTTTTTTTTTTTTAATGCCGCTCGTGTTTCCTAAATACTGACCAACGTTAATAATGAATAAACAGTGATAATAGATACGTATGTCTATAATAATCATAATAATAGATATATATATTCATCATTCCCATTTAATTATCTTTGCCAGGGAGGTTATGTTTTTTGGTAGCGTTTGTTTGTTTGTTTGTTTGTTTGTTTGTTAGTAGGATAACTCAAAAGTTTGTTTGTTTGTTGGTTGGTTGGTTAGTAGGATAACTTAAAAAGTTTGTTTGTTTGTTTGTTAGTTGTGTTAGTAGGATAACTCACATTGTTTGTTTGTTGGTTAGTAGGATAACTCACATTGTTTGTTAGTTTGTTAGTTGGTTGGTTAGTAGGATAACTCACATTGTTTGTTTGTTGGTTGGTTAGTAGGATAACTCACATTGTTTGTTTGTTGGTTGGTTAGTAGGATAACTCAAAAAGTTAGTTAGTTTGTTGGTTGGTTAGTAGGATAACTCAAAAAGTTAGTTAGTTTGTTGGTTGGTTAGTAGGATAACTCAAAAAGTTTGTTTGTTTGTTGGTTGGTTGGTTAGTAGGATAACTCAAAAAGTTTGTTTGTTTGTTGTTGGTTGGTTAGTAGGATAACTCAAAAAGTTTGTTTGTTTGTTGTTGGTTGGTTAGTAGGATAACTCAAAAAGTTTGTTTGTTGGTTGGTTGGTTGGTTAGTAGGATAACTCAAAAAGTTTGTTTGTTGTTGGTTAGTAGGATAACTCACATTGTTTGTTGGTTGGTTGGTTAGTAGGATAACTCAAAAAGTTTGTTTGTTTGTTGGTTGGTTGGTTAGTAGGATAACTCAAAAAGTTTGTTTGTTTGTTGTTGGTTGGTTAGTAGGATAACTCAAAAAGTTTGTTTGTTTGTTGGTTGGTTAGTAGGATAACTTAAAAAGTTTGTTTGTTGGTTGGTTGGTTGGTTAGTAGGATAACTCAAAAAGTTTGTTTGTTTGTTGTTGGTTGGTTAGTAGGATAACTCAAAAAGTTTGTTTGTTGGTTGGTTGGTTGGTTAGTAGGATAACTCAAAAAGTTTGTTTGTTGTTGGTTAGTAGGATAACTCACATTGTTTGTTTGTTGTTGGTTGGTTAGTAGGATAACACACATAGTTTGTTTGTTTGTTGGAGAGTTGGTTAGTAGGATAACTCACATTGTTTGTTTGTTGGAGAGTTGGTTAGTAGGATAACTCACATAGTTTGTTGGTTGGTTGGTGAGTAGGATAACTCAAAAAGTTAGTTTGTTTGTTTGTTGGTTAGTAGAATAACTTACATTGTTTGTTTGTTTGTTAGTTGGTTAGTAGGATAACTCATTGTTTGTTTGTTGGTTGGTTAGTAGGATAACTCACATTGTTTGTTTGTTTGTTGGTTGGTTAGTAGGATAACTCACATTGTTTGTTTGTTTGTTGGTTGGTTGGTTGGTTAGTAGGATAACTCACATTGTTTGTTTGTTGGTTGGTTGGTTAGTAGGATAACTCACATTGTTTGTTTGTTTGTTTTTTGGTAGCGTTGGTTAGTTTGTTGGTTGGTTGGTTAGTAGGATAATTCAAAAAGTTTGTTTGTTGTTGGTTGGTTAGTAGAATAACTCGCATTCTTTGTTTGTTTGTTTGTTTGTTGGTTAGTAGGATAACTCAAAAAGTTTGTTTGTTGTTGGTTGGTTAGCAGGATAACTCACATTGTTTGTTTGTTTGTTTGTTGGTTAGTAGGATAACTCAAAAAGTTTGTTTGTTTGTTTGTTAGTTGGAGCGTGAGTTAGTAGGATAACTCACATAGTTTGTTTGTTTGTTGGTTAGCAGGATAACTCAAAAAGTTGTTAATAG
>NC_091574.1:954785-957285 GCF_042767895.1 Penaeus vannamei
TTCTTCTTCACCTTCTTCTTCATCTTCTTCATCTTCTTCTTCTTCTTCTTCTTCTTCTTCTTCTTCTTCTTCTTTCTTTTGTCAAGTTTAAGAACTCGGTAGACGTCTTAACATCTCTCATGGGAAGTGTTTGCAAGATTCTTAAGTGGAAATATGAGTAATTTGAAATTGTAATTTGAAATATGAGTAAATAATGAGTAATAAATAATGAGTAAAAATGAGTAATATGTGTTATTTCCCTTGTAATAATATTTCCCTCGTTTCAGTCCACATCGAGATTCATCTGCACTTCTTGCACTGTGCAATTGCCAGCACATTCTATAACCTAAACGTATTCTGTCAATAACAGCGTTACATTATCTGGCTTTCCTTCGGTGCCAACTTTCAGACTTTTTTGGTGTTTCGTTATAAATCTGTTCTTTTAATTTAGTCCTTTATTTACTACCCCTTCCCCCCCCCCCCCCTCTGGCTATCTGCGAAGGGCGTGGGAGAACCGTGATAGGAGATCGGGTGAAGAAAACGCACGTAAAGATGAATTTTGTATGCGAGGTTTATGGGAAATTGTGCCTTGTGACGGATATTTTTTGGTCGTACATTCGATGCGTGATCAAAGCGTTATATAGTAATATTATTTATATTATTTATATTATCTATATTATTTATAGTAGTTATATAGTAATATTATTATTAGTGTTATATAGTAGAACTATTTTGGAAATTTGAACAGGAACAGATTGAACAGTGGCTGTGTGTGGCCGTAGAGTTTTGTTGAGGTTATTAAGTGTCTCTTATTATTATTATTATTGCATCATCAGAGTAGGAGGAGTAGGAGGAGGAGGAGGAGGAGGAATGGATGACAAAGGGGAGGATGAGAGAATGAGAGAAAAGGAGGAGGAATGAATAACAAAGGGGAGGAGGAGAACATGAGAAGAAGAGGAGGAGGAATGAATAACAAAGGAGAGGAGGAGAACATGAGAAAAAGAGGAGGAAAGAATAGCGAAGGAGAGGATGAGAGAATGAGAGAAAAGGAGGAGGAGGAAAGAATAGCGAAGGAGAGAAGGAGAAAATGAGAGAGGAGGAGGAATGAACAACAAAGGAGAGGGGGAGGAAATGAGATAAAATGATATAAAGATTGCAACGATATCAAAATTAGAAATTGTGATCACAGACTTTTACATATATTCGACATAGTAAAGCCTTCTGTGATTATTGTATTATATAAACAGTAAAATGGAAATGGTAGCTATGAATAAAATGAGAAAAAAATAATGAACAACATTTTCAAATAGATAAAGAGATAGACCAGATAGACCAGCTTTATTTAGCCTTGATTGATGCTTTTATACCGAGTCACAATCACTGATATTGGTCGGTTTATTCATCAATCCATTTTTGGTGAGTAATGGATTTCCACGTATTGCAACGGGTGCGAGGTGATAATTCCAGGTCCCGTAGTCGAGATAGATGCTTGGCGACCTTATCAGTGTAGGCGAGGTCAATAGATCCGGGTCACGTTACTTCCGACAACGATGACGTCATCAGCAGTTGAGATGCCAAACCTAGAAGGAGAAGGAGAAGAAGAGGAAGAGGAAGAGGAAGAAGACGAAGAAGGAGGAGGAGGAGGAGGAAGAGAAGGAGAAGGAAAATGAGGAAGAGGAAGATGAAGAAGGAGAAGGAGAAGAAGAAGGAAAATGAGGAAGATGGAGACGAAGAAAAAGAAGAAGGAGGAGGAGGAAGACGAAGATGAAGGAAAAGAAGAGGGAGTAGGAAGAGAAGGAGAAGGCTTCAGAAGGAGAGGAAGAAAGAGAAGGAAGAGAAGAAGAAGGAGAATAAGGAAGAAGAAGACGAAGAAAATGAAGAGAGAGGAGTAAGAGAAGGAGAAGGAGGAGGAGAAGACGAAAAAGAAGGAGAAAAGGAAGACGAAAAAGAAGAAATATAAGACGAAGAAAAAGAAAACAAAGAAGAAAACACAAAGAAAAAGAAGTAAACGAAAAAAAAAAACTTGAACTTTTTTTTTATCGAAGTGAAGGTGCACTTAAGACGTTGCCAATTCTCAAGCAGTTATCCTCATCTGTCTGTCAATTAAGTGATCATTATCCTCCCCAATCTGTCAGTTATCAGCTACCGTCAACCATCTATCATTAATTAACAACCTGTCATTCTGCTATCTATCGTTATCTATCGATCGAGTCTATTTTCGTATCAGTGAAGAAAAAAAAGTTTATCTCCGGTTTGTGTAATCGAGAGGTGAGTTCTTTGTTTCCGGGTCGAGTTAGAGATATGATAATAATACCGATATAATATAATTGTAAAATATGATTATATTATATTATAAGATATAATTATAATACCGTCACCATTAACAACCTGTCAATCTGCTATCTATCGTTATCTATCGATCGAATACATCTTCGTATCAGTAAAAAAAAATTATCTCCGGTTTGTGTAATCGAGAGGCGAGCTTTCTGTTTCCGGGTCGAGTTAGAGATATGATAATAAT
>NC_091574.1:962285-974785 GCF_042767895.1 Penaeus vannamei
CAATCTTTCTCTCCTATCTCTCTCTGTCTCGGTTTCTCTTGCTCTCTCTCTCTCTCTCTCTCTCTCTCTCTCTCTCTCTCTCTCTCTCTCTCTCTCTCTCTCTCTCTCTCTCTCTCTCTCTCTCACACACTCTCTCTATTTCTCTTTCTCTTTCTCTCTCTCTCTCTCTCTCTCTCTCTCTATCTATCTATCTATCTATCTATCTATCTATCTATCTATCTATCTATCTATCTATCTATCTATCTGTCTGTCTGTCTGTCTATCTCTCTCTCTCTCTCTTTCTCTCTCTCTCTATCTATCTATCTATCTCTCTATCCATCTATCAACTTATCTAGAGATTTAAAAAAAAAGAGAAAAAAAAAAATCTGACACGTTCTATGACAACTCCCTCCCCCCGCCACCCCCAGCCACCCCACCCCCGCCCGGCTGGCATACATGACAAGAGAGGAATCCCTCCTTTCACGGGCGTGGGCGTGGGCGTGGGCGGCGCTCTTTCCGGGGGCTGTTTTGGGCGCTCTGCTGGCCGGTCGCATTTCCTTCGTGAGATCAGTGTCATCGTCTTTCTTATTATCATTATTATCATCGTTATCGTTATCATTATCATCGTCTTTCTTATTATCATTATCATTATTATCATCATTATCATCATTATTATCATTATCGTTATCGTTATCATTATCATTATCATTGTCATTGTCATTGTCATTGTCATTGTCATTGTCACTGTCATCATTATCATCTTCATTCTCATCATCACCATCTTCATTCTCATCATCACCATCTTCATTCTCATCATCATCATCATCACCACCACCATCACCATCACCATTATCATCATCAATCATCATCACTCATTACTCATCAATCATTATCACCACCATAATCACCATCACCATCATCATCACTCATCATCATCACCACCATTATCACCATCACCACCATCATCACCATCACCAACACCAACACCAACACCATCACCATCATTATCACCATCATCACCACTACCATCATCACCACCATCATCACCACCACCATCATCACCCCCACCACCACCACCACCACCACCACCATAATCACCACCATCATCACCACCATCATCACCACCAACACCACCATAATCACCATCAAAATATTCATAACCGACATACTTAAAAAAAAAAAAGTCTCCCACATATTCTCACATACGATAAACCCATCAAACTTTTCTCCCAAACTCAAAAAAAAAAAAAAAAAAAAAAAAAAAAGCTGACATTTATCGCTGTTCATAATGTTCATTTTGGTCTGATCACCACTTTTTTTTTTTTAATGAACACATATCTTTACATTTCTTTCTTTCTCTCTCCCGGTGAATCCCACCTCATTAGCATATCCAATTCTTATAAGTTGGAAGATTATTTTTCAACTGCAGATAATTTGCATATTCATGGATCCAGTTTTGCATAATGATAATGGTCTGAATGCATGTTACTTCTGCTAGATTTCCAGTGAATTAAACCGAGCCAAGATGTACAGCAACATTTTTACATAGGTTTGGGAAATCTGATATCATTTTACTTCATTTTTTAAAATTATTTTGATATTATTTTGACATTTTGATATCAGTTTAACCTCTTTTTTAGTTATTTTGATATCATTTTAACCCTTTTTTTAATGATTTTGATATTATTTTGACATTTGATATCATTTTAACCGTTTTTAAATTATTTTGATATAATTTTAACCCTTTTTTATTGATTTTGATATTATTTTGACATTTGATATCAGTTTAACCTTTTTTTAATTGTTTTGATATCATTTTAACCCCTTTTTAAAAATTATTTTGATATCATTTTGACATCTGATATCAGTTTAACCTCTTTTTTAGTTATTTTTATATCATTTTAACCCTTTTTTTTATTGATTTTGAAATCATTTTGACCTTTGATATAATTTTAACCCTTTTTTTTAATTATTTTGATATTATTTTGACATTTGATATCATTTTAACCCTTTTTTAAATGATTTTGATATTTTAACATTTGAGGATATAATTTTAACTTCTTTTTTAATGGTTTTATAATTTTGACATTTGATATCATTTTAACCCCTTTTTAAAATTATTTTGATATCATCTCAACCCCTTTTTTATTGATTTTGAAATCATTTTGACATTTGATATCAGTTTAACCTCTTTTTTAGTTATTTTTATATCAATTTAACCCTGTTTTAATGATTTTGAAATCATTTTGACATTTGATATCATTTTAACCCCTTTTTTTAATGATTTTGAAATTATTTTGACATTTGATATCAGTTTTACCTCTTTTTTAGTTATTTTGATATTATCTCAACCCCTTTTTTATTGATTTTGATATTATTTTGACATTTGATATAATTTTAACCCCTATTTAAAATGATTTTGAAATCATTTTGACATTTGATATCAATTTAACCCCTTTTTTAATTATTATTTAATCGGGAAGTAAAATCGCAAATAATTAATACTTCATTTTTATTATCCCTCTGTTTATTTTTCATTTTGCTATCATGCTCATTTATCACCGTTGTTGTTGTTTTTATATTTGTTTATTTATAATTTCAATGATAAGTAAAAGTATTTAAAAAATATATAACAAAGGCGGGATGTTGAGAGGCGAAATTATGGAAGAGGGAGATTTTCCATTTTATGGTAATATGGGAGGCCATTGTGGGCGGGGCGAGATGTGGGCGGGGCGAGATGTGGGCGGGGCGGAGATGGGGGTCGGGCGGAGATGGGGTTGATGGGGGGAGGAGGGAGGGGATGGAAAATAAAAGAAGGGAGGGTGGATGGAAGAGGGGAATAGATAGAGAAAGGAGATGAGAGAAAGAGCGATGAGAGAGAGATGAATAGAAAGTGAGATGAAGAGAGAGAGAAGGTGGGAGAGGGAGAAAGCGAAAGAGAGAGAGAGGGGGGAGAGGGAGAAAGCGAAAGAGAGAGAGAGAGAGAGAGAGAGAGAGAGAGAGAGGGAGAGAGAGAGAGAGAGAGAGAGAGAGAGAGAGAGAGATGAAGAGAAAGTGAGATGAAGAGAGAGAGAGAGGGGGAGAGGGAGAAAGCGAAAGAGAGAGAGAGAGAGAGAGTGAGAGAGAGAGAGAGAGAGAGAGAGAGAGAGAGATATGAAGAGAAAGTGAGATGAAGAGAGAGAGAGAGGGGGAGAGGGAGAAAGCGAAAGAGAGAGAGAGAGAGAGAGAGAGAGAGAGAGAGAGAGAGAGAGAGAGAGAGAGATATGAAGAGAAAGTGAGATGAAGAGAGAGAGAGAGAGAGGGGGAGAGGGAGAAAGCGAAAGAGAGAGAGAGAGAGAGAGTGAGAGAGAGAGAGAGAGAGAGAGAGAGAGAGAGAGAGAGAGAGAGAGAGAGAGAGAGAGAGAGAGAGAGAGATGAAGAGAAAGTGAGATGAAGAGAAAGTGAGATGAAGAGAGAGAGAGAGGGGAGAGAGGGAGAAAGCAGAGAGAGAGAGAGAGAGAGAGAGAGAGAGAGAGAGAGAGAGAGAGAGAGAGAAAGTGAGAGAGAGAGAGAGAGATAAAGAGTGAGGAAGAGAGAGAGTGAGAAAGAGAGAGAGTGAGAAAGAGAGAGCGTGAGGAAGAGATAGAGAGTGAGAAAGAGAGAGAGCGAGAGCGAGAGAGAGAGAGAGAAAGAAAGAGACATTAGTCTATGTGACTCAATATTGCAACAGACATAAATCGGAATTGAAACGAAACGAAATGGAAATAGAAATAGAGAAATAAAGAGAAAAATAAAGAAACCTAAATTTAGCATCAAATTACCAACAGTTATCAAAATATCGAATATCTGCTATGGCTATAAAAAAAAAAAAAAAAAAAAAAAAAAAAAAAAAAAAAAAAACACAGAAAAAGAAAATAAACAGAAAAAAATAAAAAAGATCTTCAGGAAATAATATTATTGTGATATTTGTTCCACGTCACACACTCCATCCTGTGAAGAAATGTGTGAAAGGAATTGACATTTGTGGCATTAGAAAAAATTCTGGGAGATTCACGACGCTGAAAAATGGTAGAGTTGCATGAATTAGAAAATTATTGTTTTTTTTCTTTCTTTTTTTTTCATATTTTTTTCATTTTTTCTATTTTTATTTTTTATATTCTTATTTTTTCTATTTTTTTCTATTTTTATTTTTTTATATTCTTATTTTTTCCCATTTTTTTCTATTTTTATTTTTTGCCATTCTTATTTTTTATTTATTATTATTATTTTTTTTTTTGGGGGGGGGGAGGGGCGAGGTGTTTTTTTCTTTTTTTTATTGTAATGAAAATAGTTGCATGAACTAGAAAACCGTTTTTTTCTAATCTTATTTTTTCCTATTCTTATTATTTTTTTTTTTGAGGGGGGGGGGGTTGTTGTATACAGGATGGATATGAAGAAAATGTTTTATTTTGATATTGTTGTTATTGTTGTTGTGATTTTAGTTGTTGGCATTGATGTTCGTGTTATTGTCAATGTTGTTATTATTGTTTCTTTTATGATGATAATGGTTATAGCAACCGTAGTAATGATGATAGTCGTAATAATGAAGATAATAATAGTTATTATTATTATTATTATTATTACTATTACTATTATCATTATTATTATTGTTATTATCATTATTAGTTTTATTATTATTACTATTATTATTACTATAGTTATTATCATTATTATTATCATCATTATTTTTATTATCATTATTATTATCATCATTATTTTTATTATCATTATTATTATCATCATTATTTTTATTATCATTATTATTATTATTGTTATAATTATTAAAGAGAGAGAGAAACAGACAGAGACAGAGAGCCAGACAGACAAACAGACAGAGACAGAGAGAGGTGATCTCCCAGACACACCAAAAAAAGAACAACAAACCCAGAGACAGCGATAACACAGGTAAAAAAGCCCAAGAACACGATAAGAAAAGAGAGAGAGAGAGAGAGAGAGAGAGAGAGAGAGAGAGAGAGAGAGCGAGCGAGCGAGCAGAGAGAGAGCAGAGAGAAATAGAGAGGAGAGAGAGAGAGAGCAGAGAGAAATAGAGAGAGAGAGAAATAGAGAGAGAGAGACAGAGAGAGACAGAGACAGAGAGAGACAGAGACAGAGACAGAGACACAGACAGAGAGAAAAAAAAAATTATTCAATAGGCCCCAATTTTCACTCTCCGCCACGAGAGCGAGATCCGGGTTGCATACCGGACCTTTAATCTCTTGTTAATTCCGGGTCGCGTTGGGTCGGAATGGACAAACGGCCGAACTAGCTATCGTGCCCAAAAAGTGCCAAATAAGGCGGGGCGTTATCGGCACCTTATCGGAGGCGGGGGAGGCACTTTGGAGGGACGAGGGGCACTCTCCCCCTTCCCTCCCCAACTCCCTAGAAATGGGGGTTGGTGGGGGGGGTGGGGGGTTGTATAGGACAGAAGAGCTTAGAGGGTTTTTTTAGATGGTTTAGGTGAGGTGGAAGTGGTGGTGGTGGTGGGGGGGGTGTTAAGGAGGTCGTTTGTGTGGTTGGTGTGCTTGGCGAATAAGGGAGGAAATGGAATAGGGGGGGAGAGGGGGAGGGGGAGAGGAAGTGTGTGATTGTTTGTCTGTTTGTGTGTGAGCGTGTGTTTATATATGTGTGTTTGTGTTTGTTTGTGTGTGATTGCATATCTGTTAGTGTGTGAGTGCGTGTGTGTGTATATGTGTTTGTTTGTGTGTGTATATATGTGAGTTTTTGTGTGTGTGTATATGTGAGTTTTTGTGTGTGTCGTTATGTGTATGTGTGTCTATTTGTATTTGTTTGTTTGTCTGTGTGTAAGTATATGTGTGTGTGTGTGTGTGTGTGTTTGTGAGTGGAGTGTGGGTGTGAAAGTTTGTGTGAATGCGTTTTATGTATGTTTGTGTATGTGTGTTTGTGAGTGAGAGTGTGTGTGTGTTTGTGAGTGAGAGTGTGTGTGTGTTTGTGAGTGAGAGTGTGTGTGTGTTTATGAGTGAGAGTGTGTGTGTTTGTGAGTGAGAGTGTGTGTGTGTTTGTGAGTGAGAGTGTGTGTGTTTGTGAGTGACAGTGTGTGTGTGTTTGTGAGTGAGAGTGTGTGTGTGTTTATGAGTGAGAGTGTGTGTGTTTGTGAGTGAGAGTGTGTGTGTGTTTGTGAGTGAGAGTGTGTGTGTTTGTGAGTGAGAGTGTGTGTGCGTTTGTGAGTGGGTGGGTGTGGATGTGTGTGTGTGTGTGTGTGTGCGCGTGTGGATGTTTGTGTGAATGCGTTTTATGTATGTGTGTGTGGATATTTGTATGTGTCTGTGGATGTGTGTGTTTATGTGTGTGAGAGTTAGTACGAGGAGGTATATTTGCGTGTGTTTCTGCGTGCGTGCGTGCGTGGTAAATGATGGTTTCATATAATAAAGGAAATTGCATAACAACAAGAAAATTGTTTTTATCTTGTCTAATTTTTGCTTCAACGGAACTTTTTTCTGCATTTATCTGAATGGATAATTGGAAGGAGAAGAAGTTGAAAGCGGAGAGGAGAAAGAGGAATAGAAAGAAATCGTGATAAAAAGGGAAAAACATTAAGGAAGAAGATGATAGATGATATCTACCCTTCATCTACAAACATATTTTTTTTCTTCTTCTTCGTATTCCTCCTACTCCTCCTCCTACTTCTTTTTCTTCGTCTTATTTTTCTTTTTTCTTTCTTCGACTTTTTTTTCTTCTTTTTCTCTCCTTCCTCCACCTCCTCCTTTTCTTTCGCTTCCTCCGCAACCTCCTATTCCTTCTTTTATTCCTCCTTCTTCCTCCTCATCCCTCCTGCTCCACCTTTTCTTTTTTCCCTCCTCTTTCTTTTCCTTCTTCTTCTCCTCCCTTCTCCCTCCTCCTCTTCCTTTTCCTTCTCTTATTATTCTTCCTTTGTCATCTCCCATTCCTCCTCCTCCTCATTTTCTTTGGCGTCCCTCTCTTTCTCCTCCCTCCCTCCTCCTCCTCCTCCTCCTCCTCCTCCTCCTCCTCCTCCTCCTCCTCCTCCTTCCTCCTCCTCCTCCTCCTCCTCCTCCTCCTCCTCCTCTTCTTCTTCTTCTTCTTCTTCTTCTTCCTCCTCTTCCTCCTCTTCCTTCCTCCTCCTCCTTCCTCCTCCTCCTCCCTCCTCCTCCTCCTCCTCTTCCCCCTCTTCCACAAATACTCCACGTCATCTCTCCCCTTCTCTCCCCCTCCTCCCTCCTCCTCCTCCTCCTCCTCCTCCTCCTCCTCCTCTTCCCCTCTCCTCCTCCTCCTCCCCCTCCCCTCCTCCTCCTCCTCCTCCTCCTCCTCCTCCTCCTTCTCCCCCCCTCTCCTCCTCCTTCTCCTCCTCCTCCCCCCTCTTCCACAAATACTCCACGTCATCTCTCCCCCTTCTCTCCCCCACAAACAAGGATGGAGATAGACCGTGGGTGGGGGATGGGGTGGGGGGGTGGGGGGACTCCTCCTCCACAAACTAACATAGCAGCTGTACTAATCTTCCGAAAACACAGTTACCTCCTACTTGCAGTGGTGTTGGGGGGGGGGGGGATGAAAAGAGGGGATGGGGAGGGAAGGAGGGAAGGAGGGAGGTGGAATGGGTAGGAGGGAGGTGGGGTGGGGATGAAGAGAGGGGATGGGGAGGGAAGGAGGGAAGGAGGGAGGTGGAATGGGTAAGAGGGAGGTGGGGTGGGGATGAAAAGAGGGGATGGGGAGGGAAGGAGGGAAGGAGGGAGGTGGAATGGGTAGGAGGGAGGTGGGGTGGGGATGAAAAGAGGGGATGGGGAGGGAAGGAGGGAAGGAGAGAGGTGGAATGGGTAGGAGGGAGGTGGGGGTGGGGATGAAAAGAGGGGATGGGGAGGGAAGGAGGGAGGTGGAAGGGGGATGGACTGGGTAGGAGGGAGGTGGGGTGGGGATGAAAAGTGGGGATGGGGAGGGAAGGAGGGAAGGAGGGAGGTGGAATGGGTAGGAGGGAGGGGGTGGGGATGGAAAGAGGATGGGGGAGGGAAGGAGGGAGGTGGAAGGGGTAGGAGGGAGGGGGTGGGGATGAAAAGAGGGGATGGGGAGGGAAGGAGGGAGGTGGAAGGGGTAGGGGAAGGGGGATGGGGAGGGAGGGAGGGAGGTGGAAGGGGAAGGGGGGAGGGTGAGGGGAGGGGGGAGAGGGAGAGAACGGAGGAGGGGGAAGGAGGGAGGTGGAAGGAGGAAGGGAGGGGGAGGGAAGGAGGGGGATAAGATGGATAGGAAGAGGGAGGATGGAATGGGAAGGAGGGGGATAGGATATAAGGAGAGGGGGATGGGATAGGAAGGGAGGGAGAGGTAGGGGGATTGGATAAGAAGGAGGGGGATGGAGAGGGTGAGTGAGTTGGGAATAGGATGGGAAGGAGGGAACTGCAAAAGGGAGAGGGAGTGGAAGGGAGAGAGGGGATAGAGAAGAGATGGAAAGAAGAAATTGATGGGAAGGGAAAAGGGCAAAGGATAGGAAGAAGGATGTAGGATGACATTAAATGAAAGGGATAGGAAGAGAAGGGACGAGAGAGAGAGAGAGAGAGAGAGAGAGAGAGAGAGAGAGAGAGAGAGAGAGAGAGAGAGAGAGAGAGAGAGAGAGAGAGAGAGAGAGAGAGAGAGAGAGAGAGAGAGAGAGAGAGAGAGAGAGAGAGAGAGAGAGAGAGAGAGAGAGAGAGAGAGAGAGAGAGAGAGAGAGAAGGAAGGGGCAGGAGGGAGGAGGAGGGAGGGATAAAAAGAGAGGAGGGGGAGGGGGAGGGAAGGCGGAGATGGTGGGGGGGGGTATTCATTGTGCTACATGTTGACCAAAGGAGGGAAGAAGAGGGGTGGGAAAGTAGACAGAGGAGGAGGAGGAGGAGGAGGAGGAGGAGGAAGGAAGAATAGCGAAGGAGAGGAGGAGAGAATGAGATGAAAAGAGGAGGAGTAGGAGGAATGCATAACAAAGAAGAGGAGGAGGAAGTGAGAAGAGGAGGAGGAGGATGAAAGAATAACAAACGAGAGGAGAAAATAAGAGAAAGGGAATAGGAGGAGGAGGAGGAAAGAATAGCGAAGGAGAGGAGGAGAAAATAAGAGAAAAGGAGGAGGAGGAGGAGGAAAGAATAGCAAAGAAGAGGAGGAGGAGGAGGAAAGAATAGCAAAGAAGAGGAGGAGGAGGAGGAAAGAATAGCAAAGAAGAGGAGGAGGAGGAGGAAAGAATAACAGAGGAGAGGAGGAGAAACTGAGAGAGGAGGAGGAGGAGGAGGAGGATAGAATAGCGAAGGAGAGGAGGAGAAAATGAGAGAGAAGGAGGAGAAGGAAGAAGAGGAGGAATTAATAACAAAGGAGAGGAGGAGAAAATGAGAGAGAAGAAGGAAAGGGAAGTAAAGAAGGCTGAGCGTATAAAATGAAGGGAGAGGAGGAGGAAAAAAGGAAGACAGAAGAAGAAGAGTCGAATTGAGATGGGAGGCTACGAAAGGGTGAAAGAGAAGAAGACGAAGAAGAAGAGACGAAATGAGAAGGGAGGTTAAGAAAGGTTTAAAGAGAAGAACAAGTAGAAGAAGTAGAAGTAGAAGAGGAAGAAGAAGACGAAGAAGAGGAAGACGAAGAAGAAAAAGAAAAAGAAGAGAGAAAGAAGAAAAAAGAAAGATAAAAAAGAGGAAAAGAAAAAGAAGAAAGAAAGAAAAAAGAGGAAAAATAAAGACAAAAAAAAAACAGAGAGAAAGAGAAAAGAAACCCAAGAATAACAAGAACCAGAAGAAAACCCCGATAAACGAAGAGAACAGAAGGAAAAGGAGAAGGATAAGAGGAACACGAAGAAGAGAGACCGAAGAAGAGCGAGAGAAGGTCCCGGATCAACTGGCGTTTCTCGGTCTTATATGGGCATGTTGAGTCTGCGGCCGCGTGTGTGTCCTTTGTGTGTGCGTGGGGGGGGGGGTGGGGGGATGGGGGTGGAGAGGGGGGAGGGGATGGGGATTGTGGGGTGGGGATGGGATGGGGAGATGGGGGGTTGTTGAGGGGAGAAGTGTGTGTATGTGTGGGGGGATGGGGAGAGGGGGAGGGGGTGGAGAGGGATGGGGGGAAGTATATGTATGTGTATGTGGGGGGGGAGGGATGGGATGGGGAGAGGGAGGAGGGGATGGGGTGTATGGGGGGGTGAGGGATGAGGAGAGGGTGGGGAGGGAGGGGATGGGGAAGGTGTATGTGTGTGTGTGTATGTGGGGGGAGGAATGGGGAGATGGGGGGGTTGTTGAGGGGGGGAAGGGGTGTGTGTTTGTGTGTGTATGTATGTAGGGGGATGCGTGGGGAAGGTGTGTGTGTGTGCGTGTGTGTGTGTGTGTGTGTGTGTGTGTATGTCTATGTGTGTGTATGTGTGAGTGAGTGCATGCGTCTGTATGTATATATGTGTGTGTGTATGTGTGTATGTGTATGTGTGTGTGTGTGTGCGTGTGTGCGTGTGTGTGTATGTTTGTCTGTATGCCTTCATGTGTCCATGTGCAACTACGCGAATCCTTTTGCTTCATGTATTCTTTGCACACCGGTTATTAAGTCCTTCCTGTACGCACATGTACGTCCAGGAAATGTGTACATGGCAGCCTAAGCTGTTGGTGAATTTAACAGCCTTTCCTCCTGAGAAAATTACGTGCAGAAACGCGTGCGTGTGTGCGTGTGTGTGTGTGTGAGGGGGGGGGGGGTTGTGTGTGTGTGGGGGGGTTGTGTGTGTGTGGGGGGTTGTGTTGTGTGTGTGTGTGTGTGTGTGTGTGTGTGTGTGTGTGTGTGTGTGTGTGTGTGTGTGTGTGTGTGTGTGTGTGTGTGTGTGTGTGTGTGTGTGTGTGTGCGTATGCGTTTGCTTCTGTGTGTGTGTGTGTGTGTCTGTATGTGTCTATGTGTGTTTGTATGCGTTTGCTTCTGTGTGTGTGCGTATGCGTTTGCTTCTGCGTGTGTGTGTGTGTGTATGTGTACGTGTGTGGAAGGTGCACACATGTACGGGTTTATGTGCCCTCCACCCATGTGTGAGTCACAAGGCTTTGGGGTGGTTGCACTTTGGGTCTCACCCCCCTCCCCCCTCCCCCCTTTCTTCCTCGTTTCTTCCTCTCTCTCTCTCTTTCTCCTTCTTCTTTATCTTTATCTTGATCTTTCTCGCTTCCGTTCTCATTTTTTGTTTGTTTTTTTTTTTTTCTTCTTTTTTTCTGTCTTTTTTTTTTTCTTTTGTTTGTGTTCTTGTTTTTTTTTTCGATGTCTCACTGTTTTTTCTTCTTCGAATTCCTTCTTTCTCCTTCTTTTTTCTCTCTTTCTTCTCTTCTCCCTTTCTTCTCCTCTCCTTTCTTTCTTCTCCTATGCATATTTATTTATTCGTCTTTTTTCTTTTTTCTCTTCTTTTTCCTCTCCTTTCTTTCTTCTCCTGTGCATATTTTCATATTCTTTTTTTCTATTTTCTCTTATTTTTTATCTCTCTTCTCTTCTCACTTTCTCTCCTCTCCTTTCTTTCTTCTCCTATGCATATTTTCATATTCTTATTTCTATTTTCTCTTATTTTACTCTCTTTCTCTTTTTTCTGTCTTAGCTGACAATTTATTTTTTCTCCAAAGAAATACAAGAAAAATATTATATATTATATTTTCTTCCATTTTCTTGAGAATTACTGACTTGTATATTTTATGCCCCCCTCCTACCCGCCCTCCCCCCCTCCACCTCCCTCCCTTCTATATTTACCTTAGGCTTTCCCTTTATCTTTTGCCTTACATAGACCTCCCCTTCTCCTTACCTTTCCCACCTTTCTGTTCCATTTGCCTCACTTTCCTTTGTGGTTTCTTCCCCTCATGTTTACCTTAGTCCTTCCTTTGTCTTTTTCTTTGTTTCTCCCTCTCTCTATATTTGCCTTATGGCCCTTCCCCTAATATTTTTCCTTCCCATCTGACTTCTCTGTACATTTACCTTACCCTCCCTTTTATCTCCCTTACCTTCGCCTTCCCTTAACCTCTACCCCCCCCCATATCTCTTCCCTAACATCTCCCTCCCCTCCCTATATCTCTTCCCTTCCCCTCCCTCCCCCTCCCTTCCCCTCCCTTAACCTCTACTCCCTCCCCATATCTCTTCCTTAACATCTCTATTTCCCCTCCCTATATCTCTTCCCCTCCCCCCCCTCCCTTTACCTCCCTCCCCTCCCTCCCCCCTACCCATATCTCTTCCCTCCCCCTCCCTTACCTCTACCCCATCCCTTCCCCTCCCTTCCCCTCCCCATATCTCTTCCCTAACATCTCACTTCCCCCTCCCTTCCCCTCCCTCTCCCCTTCCCCTCCCTCTCCTCTCCCTCTCTCTTACCCTATTATTTGGTGACCTTTGACCTCGCCTCCTCCCTTCCTCAACTACCTGTCGCTGGGGAGGACGTGAGAGAGTGTCAGTGTTCTTGTTGTTTGTCTGTGTGGATATTTGTTATTTTGTTCTGTTTTTATCTTTTGTTTGTTTGTTTGATTGGTTGGTTGGTTTTGTGTATGTTTTTTCTTTGTTTGTTTGTTTGTTGTTTTTGTGTATGTTTGTCTTTGTTTGTTTGTTGT
>NC_091574.1:977285-987285 GCF_042767895.1 Penaeus vannamei
GAATAAAAAGACGAAAAAAGAATAAAGAGAGAAAGAGAGAGAAGAAAGAGACAAGAAGGAGAGAAGGAAGAGGAGGAGGAGGAGGGAAAAAGGGTTGCGTTCCTCCGACAGGTGATCGGTCACTGTTGGAGGAGCTGGGATGGTGTCGGGCTAATGGTGTTGTGGTGTACCGGTGTTGTCGGGGTGGGAAGGGGAAGGGGGAAGGGGAGGGGGAGGGAGGATGGGTGGGGGAGGGGAGAGGAGGGAGGGAGGGAGGGAAGGCGAGGATGGGAGGAGAAGGAAAGGGGAAGAGGAGGGAGAGGGAAGGGAGGGAAGGGAGGGGAAGGTGGGGAGGGTGAGGAGAGGGTGTGGGGGGAGGGGAGGAAGGCCAGGGAAGGGAGAGGGGGAGAGGAGAAGGGTTGGGGGAGGGGGAGGGAAGGGTAGGGGGAGAAAAGGATGGGAGAGGGGGAGGGAGAGGGAGAAGGGGTAGGGAGGGAGGGAGAAGGAAGGGGGGAAAAGGAGGGAGGGAGGGGAAGGGAGAGGGAGGGGAGGAGAAGGGAAGGGGGAAGGGAAAGGAAGAAAGAGAGGGAGGAGGAAGGGGGAGATAAAAAGGGGACAAGGGGAAAGGGGCGAGGAAAGAGGGGAATAAGGGGAAGGAAGGGGAGAGGGATTAATGGGGAAGGGGAGAGAGGGGAAGGGGAGGGGAAGCTAAGAGAGAGGGGGAGGAAAGAAAAGAGAAGTGGGGGAGAAGAATAAACGAGGGAAAAGAGAAAAGAGAGGATAAGGAAGACGAGACGAAGAAATAAGCGATAATGGTGATTACCATCCCCCCCCCTCCTCATCCTCTCCTCCACCTCCCCCCACCCCCACCCCTCGTCTCTAACCAGATACCTCTTATCATCACCCCTCCCCCTTTCCCCTCATCTCCCCACCTCCTTATCTCTTCCCCTCCTCCCTCCCTTTCCCTTTCCCCTCTCTTCCCCACCCCCTTTACCTCTCCCCCTCCTCCCCCCTCCCCTTCCCCTCCCCTTCCCTACCCCCCACCCCTTCCCCTCCCCTTCCCTACCCCCACCCCTTTACCTCTCCTCCCCACCCCCTTCCCCTTCCCCTACCCCTCCTCCCCCTCCCCCTCCCCTTCCCCACCCCTTATGTCCCCCTCCTTCCCCTTCCCCCTTATCTCCCCCTCCTCCTCCCTCCTCCCCCTACCACCTACCCCTACCACCTACCCCTACCCCCTCCCCCTACCCACCCACAAGCCCCAGGGGAACCCAGGGTGAACCGTGGCATCAACACCCTGTACATGATTCGCTGGTGTTGTAAGGCTGTTGCTGGTACACGCCTCAACACCACTTTGGTCCGTGGGTGGTGGGCGTGGGTGGCCGAGGGGTGGGTTTGGGTGGGTCTGGGTGGGTAGGTAAGGTGGGTTGGTATGAGTAGGTATGGTGGGTTTGGGTGGGTTCTAGTGGGCGTGGGTAGCTTTGGGTGGGTTGTTTTGGGTGGGTAGGTAAGGTGGGTTGGTATGGTGGGTTTGGGTGGGTTAGGGTGGGAGTGGGTAGCCAGAGATGGGTTTGGGCGGGTCTGGATGGGTTTTTTGGGTGGGTAGTTAAGGTGGGTTGGTATAGTGGGTGTGGGTGGCCAGAGGTGGGTTTTGGTGGGCCTGGATGGGTTGTTTTGGGTGTGTAGATAGGGTGGGTTTCGGTGGGTTCGGATGGGCGTGGGTAGGTATGGTGGGTTTGGGTGGGTTGAGGTGACCAGGGTGGGTTCGGATGGGTGGCTTGGGTGGGATTGGGTGGGTTGAGGTGGCTTTGGACGGGCGGTTGGGGTGACCAGGGGTTGGGGTGGCTAGGGGTGGGTGTGGGGAGTGGGCTGGGTTGGGTGTGGGTGGGTTTGGGTGGGCATAATGTACGACAGCCGATGGTGATGTCTGCGAGACGGGGGGCACATGTTCTCGTTGTGTGTGTGTGTGTGTGAGCGCCTGTGTGCGTGTGTGCATGTGCGTGTCTTCTCTCCATACACAACCGCCGGGAGAGATAAAATATCCACATGTACAAGGATTTCATCATTCTAGCAACAACAACAAACAAAACAAACAAACAACAACTAAGAAACAAACAATTACAACAAACAAACAAACAACGACAAATAAGCAAACTCACAAACAAACAACAAACATCAACAAAACAAACAAACAAACAACAACAAACAAACACACAAACAAACAAACAAACAAACACAAACAAACAAAACAAACCAAACCAAAACAACCACCTAAACCCCCCCCAAAAAAAACAGAACTACACGACAAGAAAAGCATTTTTTTTTTTTTAAGAAAAAAAGCCTCCCAAACGGACGCATAACATAATAAAACAGTGAATTATCTCCACATCTTTCCCCGGCTTTGTGGAAAGAGCCAATTATACCGTACTTAGCGGACCGGCTTGTCTTGATATCAATCTTATAAATCTTAATATGGGACCTCAAAAAGGTGGAAAAATAGCTAATTACGTATTTTTTTTTTTATTGTGAGGTCTTGTGTTAGTTGAGAAGGAGAGAGGGAAGGAGGGAGAGGGAGAGGGGGAGGGAGACGGAGGGAAAGGGGGGGGCAGAGGAAGGGAGGAGAGGAGGAGAGAGAGAGAGAGTAGGACTGAGAGAGAGAGAGAGAGGGAGAGGGATATTGAGAGGGAGAGAGAGCAAACAGAGAGAAAGGGGAGAGAGAGAGACAAACAGAGAGGGAGAGAGAGAGAGAGAGAGGAAAGAGAGAGAAAAGACAAAAAAAGAGAGGAAGAGAGACAAAAATAAAGAGAGAAAATATAAGACACAAAGATAGAGAGAGACAGAAACAGAGAAAGAAAGGAAGAGCAAAGGAGACGTGATAAAAAAGGGGAGATAAAGCCGAAAAGAGAGAATGTGGCAGTCATTACAACCACGCTAAAGGGGTAACTGTTGTAAAATGTCAAAATTGTCGGGTTTTCTTCCATGTGACCCGAGATTAGATCTTGGCTCTCGTGTTTTGCCAACCTGTGGAGAAGCATCTTTTAAAACACATTTTTTTTCTTCTTTTTGTGTCTCCTTTTTTTTAGATCTGAAAGTTTTTTTTTTTTTTTGTTCTTTTTGGTCTGTTCGTTTTGTTTATTGTAATTTCGTTTGTTATTAGTTTGGTGATTTTGAGTTAATAATCCGTTGAATTAAAGGAAAAAAGAGGATTTATTATTATTATTTTTTTAGCGACTCAGGAACTGCCTTTCTTAAACTGCCTGATGAAGAGTGACTGAATCTTTTTTCTTTCTCTTTCTTTTTTTTCTTTTCTAGGCGTGAAAATAGCCCTCATTTTATTTATATATTTTTTTCAGAGACTCAAAAAGAGCAAAATGAGAGCTTTATTCCTCATGTTATTTATCTTTTTTTCAGAGACTCAAAAAACAAAACAAAATGAGAGCTTTATTTTTATTCTTTTTTTTTAAGAATATCCCAAAGACTTCTTTAAGAAACGGGGACAAGAATTAGACTTAAAGACCCTCAGCTGTTTTTAACATTACAGGCAAACACGTGTCTTCGCCCTCCCTCCCTCCCTCCCTCCCTATCTTTCTCCCTCCTTCCCTCCCCCCTACTCCTTCAACCTTGCCTCCTCCCTCCCTCCCTCCCTCCCTATCTTTCTCCCTCCTTCCCTCCCCCCTACTCCTTCAACCTTGCCTCCTCCCTCTCTCCCTCCCTATCCTTGCAACGTTGTCTCTCCCTCTCTCCCTCCTTCCCTCCCTCCCTCACTCAGTCCCTTCCTATCATCCTTCCTCCCTTCTTCCCTCCTCCCTACACCTTCAATTTTGCCTCCCTCCCTATTTCCTTCCCTCCCTTGCAACCTTGCCTCCTCTCTCTCTCCCTCCCTCCTTCTCTCTCTCTTTCTCTCTCCCTCACTCACTCACTCCTTCACTCTCTCTCTCTCTCTCTCTCTCTCTCTCTCTCTCTCTCTCTCTCTCTCTCTCTCTCTCTCTCTCTCTCTCTCTCTCTCTCTCTCTCCTCCCCATCCTTGCAACCTTCCTCTCCTCCTCTCTCCTCTTCCTCCTTATCCTTCCCATCTTTACTCCCTTCCTACTCCTTTCGCTTCTTCTCCTCCTCCTCAGTCATCGCTCGTATTTTATCTTCATTTTCTCATTTCTTTTATTCACTCTCCCTCTTATCCTCTCCAATCTCCCATTAACTCCTTCTCACCCCCTTTCCTCCTTCCCGTCCCCCCATTATCTCCCTTCCAATTCTCTGCCCTCTCCCCTTAACCCTTTCTCCCTCTTCCTCTCCTTCCCCTCCCCATCCCCTTAACCCCCTCTCCCTCTTCCTCCCCCTCCCTCCTCCCCTCCCCATCCCCCATCCCCCATCCTCATCTCCCCTTCCCCCTCCCCTTAACCCCCTCCCCATTAACCCCTTCCCCCTCCCATCCCCTTCACCCCTCCCCCTCCCCCCCCAGCCCCCAACCTTTTGACCCCTCAGCCCAGGTCACGTGTGATCTGGGCGGGACTACAAGGGCCACCTACGAGCACGTGGGGGGCTTGTTGGTTCCCCCTGGCAGGAACGTAGGCTGTGGGCGGGGGTGGGGGTGGGAAGGGGGTGGGGAGGGGGGAGGGGGGCAGGGGAGGGGGTGGGGAGTGGGGAAGGGAGTGAGAAAGGGGCCAGGGTGGGGAGTGGGGAAGGGGGTGGAGAAAGGGCTGGGGCCAGTGGTGGGGAGTGGGCGGGGGTGAGGAAGGGGATGGGGGAGTGGGGAAGGGGGTGGGGAGTGGGGGGGAGTGGGAAAGGGGTGGGCGGGAATGAGGAGTGGGGAAGGGAGTGAGGAAGGGGCCAGGGGTGGGGAGTGGGGAAGGGGGCCAGGGAGTAGGGAGTGGGGGAAGGGGCTTGGGGGAGTGGGCGGGAGTGAGGAGGTAGGTCAGGGGAGTGGCGAGTGGGCCGGAGGTGGGGAGTTGGGAAGTGAGTGAGGAGGAGGCAAGGGAGTGGGGGGTGGGGAGGGGGCCGGAGGTGGGGAGTGGGGAAGGGGCCAGGATTTGGAGTGGCGAAGGGAGTGGGAGTGGGCCGGGGGATAAGGAGGGGGGGGTGAGGAAGGGTCAGGGGTGGGGAAGGGGGTGGGGGTGGGCAGGAGTGAGGTGTGGGACGTGGTAGGAAGTGGGCGGGGATGAGGAGGGGGCCAGGGTGGGGAGTGGGGGAAGGGGATAGGGAGTGGGCAGGGGGCGGGTGGAGGGAAGAGGAGGTTCTTTTGAGGTAAGGGAAGAATGAGGAGGGAGGGAGGGGAAGAGGGGGAGGATAGGGAAGACGAGGATGAGGCGGAGGGTGGGTGTGAGGGAGAGATGGGGAGGACATGGATGAGGATGAGGAGGGAGGAGGGAGGGAGGAGGAGGGAAAAGGAGGAGGTAGAAGAAGAAGACGGGGAAGAAGGGAAGGACGGGAAGAGAAGGGAGAACGATGAGGAATTGGGAAGAAGGAGAAAACAAGATAGAAGAAGAAGAAGAAGAAGGAGAAGAAATGGGGTAGAAGGAGAGAGCGAGGAAGAAGAAGAAGGAAAGACGGAGAAATGAAAGAAGAACAGGGAGTAAATAGGGAAGAAGAAGAAGACAGAGAAGAAGGGGAAGAGAGAGGGAAAGAAAAGCAAAGAGGAAGAAGAAGCGAGAGAAAGACAAAGAAGAAGAAAACGAGAAAGAGAGAAGGAGAGCGAAGGATAGCTAGGTATATAGCACCTTTTTTGGCGCATGCTGAGATATCCCAAACGCATCAACATAAAAAAAAACTTGATTCATGCTAAGGGGATCCAGGACCACGCTGAGGGGAATCCAAGACCACGCTGAGGGGATCCAGGACCATGCTGAGGGGGATCCAGGACCATGCTGAGGGGGATCCAGGACCATGCTGAGGGGATCCAGTCGCATGCTGAGGGGATCCAGGACCACGCTGAGGGGAATCCAGGACCATGCTGAGGGGATCCAGGACCATGCTGAGGGGATCCAGGACCATGCTGAGGGGAATCCAAGACCATGCTGAGGGGATCCAGGACCATGCTGAGGGGATCCAGGACCATGCTGAGGGGGATCCAGGACCATGCTGAGGGGGATCCAGGACCATGCTGAGGGGAATCCAGGACCATGCTGAGGGGATCCAGGACCATGCTGAGGGGAATCCAAGACCATGCTGAGGGGATCCAGGACCATGCTGAGGGGATCCAGGACCATGCTGAGGGGGATCCAGGACCATGCTGAGGGGGATCCAGGACCATGCTGAGGGGAATCCAGGACCATGCTGAGGGGATCCAGTCGCATGCTGAGGGGATCCAGGACCACGCTGAGGGGAATCCAGGACCATGCTGAGGGGATCCAGGACCATGCTGAGGGGGATCCAGGACCATGCTGAGGGGAATCCAGGACCATGCTGAGGGGAATCCAGGACCATGCTGAGGGGATCCAGTCGCATGCTGAGGGGATCCAGGACCACGCTGAGGGGAATCCAGGACCATGCTGAGGGGATCCAGGACCATGCTGAGGGGGATCCAGGACCATGCTGAGGGGAATCCAAGACCATGCTGAGGGGATCCAGGACCATGCTGAGGGGAATCCAAGACCATGCTGAGGGGATCCAGGACCATGCTGAGGGGATCCAGGACCATGCTGAGGGGGATCCAGGACCATGCTGAGGGGGATCCAGGACCATGCTGAGGGGAATCCAGGACCATGCTGAGGGGATCCAGTCGCATGCTGAGGGGATCCAGGACCACGCTGAGGGGAATCCAGGACCATGCTGAGGGGATCCAGGACCATGCTGAGGGGGATCCAGGACCATGCTGAGGGGAATCCAGGACCATGCTGAGGGGAATCCAGGACCATGCTGAGGGGATCCAGTCGCATGCTGAGGGGATCCAGGACCACGCTGAGGGGAATCCAGGACCATGCTGAGGGGATCCAGGACCATGCTGAGGGGATCCAGGACCATGCTGAGGGGAATCCAAGACCATGCTGAGGGGATCCAGGACCATGCTGAGGGGATCCAGGACCATGCTGAGGGGAATCCAAGACCATGCTGAGGGGATCCAGGACCATGCTGAGGGGAATCCAAGACCATGCTGAGGGGATCCAGGACCATGCTGAGGGGATCCAGGACCATGCTGAGGGGGATCCAGGACCATGCTGAGGGGGATCCAGGACCATGCTGAGGGGAATCCAGGACCATGCTGAGGGGATCCAGTCGCATGCTGAGGGGATCCAGGACCACGCTGAGGGGAATCCAGGACCATGCTGAGGGGATCCAGGACCATGCTGAGGGGGATCCAGGACCATGCTGAGGGGAATCCAGGACCATGCTGAGGGGATCCAGTCGCATGCTGAGGGGATCCAGGACCACGCTGAGGGGAATCCAGGACCATGCTGAGGGGATCCAGGACCATGCTGAGGGGATCCAGGACCATGCTGAGGGGAATCCAAGACCATGCTGAGGGGATCCAGGACCATGCTGAGGGGATCCAGGACCATGCTGAGGGGAATCCAAGACCATGCTGAGGGGATCCAGGACCATGCTGAGGGGAATCCAAGACCACGCTGAGGGGATCCAGGACCATGCTGAGGGGGATCCAGGACCACGCTGAGGGGAATCCAGGACCATGCTGAGGGGAATCCAAGACCATGCTGAGGGGATCCAGGACCATGCTGAGGGGATCCAGGACCATGCTGAGGGGGATCCAGGACCATGCTGAGGGGATCCAGGACCATGCTGAGGGGGATCCAGGACCATGCTGAGGGGAATCCAAGACCACGCTGAGGGGATCCAGTCGCATGCTGAGCGAAATTTAGACGCATAGAGAATACAGCGATACGGCGATGAAGATGGCACCTGTTATGGGATCGAAACGGGTTCCTCGGACGGGAAAAAAAACACTTTATAAACACATTGGGAGGTTTGAGATTATTCCCGCGTCGTGTGTTTGTTTGTTTGTGGGAATGTTGGTGTTTTTTTTTTTTTTTTTTTTTTTTTTTTGGGGGGGATATGATTTTCTGTGTATGGCTATTTTTTTATTTATTTTTTTCTTCTTCTTCTTGTTCTTGTTCTTGCTCTTCTTTATTTTTATCTTCTTATTTTCATAGCACATGTATAGTCATTTGGAAAAGATGGGTATTTATATGGTTATTGGTTCTATTGGCTTATCAAAAGTCTGTACCTCTCTTTCTCTTTGTCTCTCTTTTTTTCTCTCTTTCTCTTTCTTCCTCTTTCTTTCTCTCTCTCTCTCTCTCTCTCTCTCTCTCTCTCTCTCTCTCTCTCTCTCTCTCTCTCTCTCTCTCTCTCTCTCTCTCTCTCTCTCTCTCTCTACCCTTTCCCTCTCCCTCTCCCTTCCTCCATTATTCCCTCCCTCCATCCCTTCTCCCAGTCCCATTCCTTCTTCCCTCCCTCCCCTTGTCTCCCCGACCCTCTCTTTGTGTCCCTTCCCTTCCCTACCTCCCCTTCCTCCCTCTCCCTCGCTCCCACCCTCCCTCCTTACCCTTCCATGCCTCCCTCCCTCCCTCCCCTTCCCTCCTCTCCCCTCCCCTTCCCCTTCCCTCTCTCCCTTCCCCTCCCCTCTCCCATCCCCTCCCCTTCTCCCTCACCCTCTCCCTCCTTCCCCTCCCCTCCCTCCCCTCCCTTCCCCCTCTCCCTCCCATCCTCTCCCCCTTCCTCCTCTCCCTCCCTCCCTTCCCCTTCCTCCCAGTCCCTCCCCCTCTCCCATCCCCTCCCCTTCCTCCTCTCCCTCCCTCCCTCCCCCTTCCTCCTCTCCTCCCCTCCCCTCCCCTCTCCTCCCCTTCCCTCTCCCCCTCTCCCTCTCCCATCCCCTCTCCCTCCCTTCCCTCCATCTCCCTCCCCTTCCCCCTCCCTCTCCCTTCCCTCCCTCCCCTCCCCTCCCCTCCCCTCCAACCAACAGGTGTGAAGACGCCGGTAACGACCCCGTCAATAACGACCACTTCTTACTCCTTAATTAAACCGAATCCGAAACGACGGACAAACAGCGATAACAACCTGGTTTGCCCATTCGGTTGTTAAAGGATTAATTGGGGATTAAATATCTGGGGAGAAATGGGGACAGGGCGGTGGAGGAGGTGGGGAGAGAGAGGAGGATGGGTGGAGGTGGGGAGGGGAGGGGAGAAGTGGAGGGGGACGGGAAGGTGGAGAGTGGATGGATGGGGAGGGGAGAGGGATGGAGGAAGTGGAGGAGGTGGAGGAAGGGAGGGAGGGAAGGAGGTAGGGGAGGGGGGGAGGGAGGAGGGGATGTGGAGGAGAAGGGGGGAGGTGGGAGGTGGGGGTGGAGGAGGTGGAGGTGCGGGAGTGGGAGGGGAAGGGGGAAGGAGAGTGGAGGAGGAGGTGGGGGAGGGAGGAAGGGAAGTGGGAGGGGAAGGGAGGGAGGGAGGAGGAGGAGGGGAGGGAGGAGGAGGAGGAGGAGGGAGAGGAGATAGGGGAAGGGAGAAGGGTGAGAGGAGGAGGTGGAGGGGAGAAGAGAAAGATTGAGAAGGAGAAAGGGGGAAGGGAAGAAGAATAGAATAAGACAAAAACGAAGAAAGAGGAGGAGGAGGAGGAGGACGCCGTCACTCCCTTGTCCACTCGTCCCTTCGTCAGACATAGAAGTCTCTAAGAAGGGGCACATGATGATAACTCCCGTATAAGGCCGATGAAAACCATAGATATACGTTTTTTGTTGAGTTACCCCTTGAATGTTTTTTTTTTCATATTCCGTTTTCTTTAAGGTTATGTGTTGCTAGCGTCGCCTTTTTTTGGAAACGCAAAAAAAAAGAAAAAAAAATCTCTTTGTCCATTGATTGAAATCGTGACACACAGCTGACACACCTCGTATATCCAGAGACCGAATGAATAGATAAGTAAAGAAAGAATGGATAGAAAGAACGAAAAAATAATACATAAAAAAGAAAAAAAAAGGTAAATAAAAGATTGAAATAAGAATTAAAACGAATGAATGGATAAGTAAAGAAAGATAAAGGTGATACAAAAAACAAGAAAGAAAAAAAGAAATTTCAAATAAGAATGA